>NW_017306492.1:1517894-1549943 GCF_000935625.1 Nanorana parkeri
GGAGCCCCTAAAAGTAAAGTTAAAAAAAAATATTTAATAAAAAATGAATTAATAAATAAATATAAAAAAATTAAAAAGTTTATAAAAAATAAATAAAAATAAAATATTAAAAAAGTTTGAAAAAATAAAAAACATTTTCGGTTTCGGTCTGACATTTTTTTAAATTTCGGTTTCGTTTCGGTTTTAAAATTTCCATTTCGGTGCAACTCTAATTCTTTGCATTGTTTAGGATCAAATATGTTTATTACCTTTGACAGGAACAGCAGATGAATTGCAGTTGCCTTATGCTGAGTCTGAAATAAACATATGTGCACACACTGTTATACCTTTATGGTAAACCAAGATGTAAGTGTGCTATAAAAGTAAAAAGTACAGATTATGCAAAGCTTTGTGTGATTTCCAGGGCTTTCAGAATTCTAAAATGGAGCTCATCATTCTTATAATCAGTGTGGAAGTGCATGCTACTTGACAAAGCATCCCAAAAGTTTAACACATACAGAGAGCAAACATGTCCCCACACAGTCATTCCACATTATCGGTTCTAGTTTCAAATGGATTCCAGGCATCTAAAACAGGTATCAGCGGATGTCGTCTTTAGATTAGAAGTAATGGATCTGCTTTAATATTTTGGAAAGTTATAAGAAAGTGCAAATGCAAATTTACATATGTGATAGATATCCATATGCCTTAAAGTAACACTTTCTTTGTTTACAAAAACTGCTGCTAAAATTGAACTACTTAGCTTCTAAAAATCTCACCAGTGGATAATAAGTAAATAAAACTCTGCTTCAATTTCTTCCAGGCCTGGTTATACCATCCATTTGGTAGCCCATATTTTGTTTCTTGCAAAGCATAGAGGAGCTGAATCCAGGCTGTCGTTCACAGCTCCAATGTCCAAGGCTCCTCTGCCTCTTCTGTGATAGGCATGTGTCACTACTCACTGCATAAATTATCACCATGGAATATGACCAGAGATGGAGAAAAAAAGCTTTGCTTCCTACTTTTTACAAAAAGTCTAAATTCATTTTTCAAACATCAGTTTAAAAAAGAAAATGTTTCCTTTTTCCGCTTGTATTGTCCTCTTGAGATTTTTTTCTATGGGAGTAAAGTAGGAAAATTTGTTTCAGGTTCATAAACTTTCTAAACGCTTTGTAAAAGTGGTTTTTGTTCTTCAGTATGAAAATGAAAGCAAAACCCTTCATGAAAGAATAGTAACAATATACACCATAAAATATATGGAAAAACACAAACAAATTCAAAATGATTTTGGTATATGTGATCAACCATCTGAGATGGTTGACCCACCCACCCCCAAACATGCAGACAACTGGCCCCTTTTTTCACTGCTACTTTTTCTTTACATTATCATTTTAAAATAACCATTAGGGGAATAAAAATGTTAGTGCATATTTAAAACATTGACAGTTAACTAGTACCTGTATTTATGTATATAAATTAATACACTACAGTTAATATTGGAAATGTGGAACAGAGGGATGTTGTTACATAATAAGG
Organism: Nanorana parkeri; assembly: GCF_000935625.1. Taxonomy (NCBI): domain Eukaryota; kingdom Metazoa; phylum Chordata; class Amphibia; order Anura; family Dicroglossidae; genus Nanorana; species Nanorana parkeri. Next base: position 1,519,410 of record NW_017306492.1, read on the forward strand.
ACAGGCCTTCCAAATACAGCTATGTGTTTTAAAAACTTATATTTGTGCAAGAATATGTAGCATAACCAACACATCATGTACACAGGGGCATGATGGTTCTAAAGCAACTCATACATTGATTGATTATAAGAACCTTCATCTGCTTGTTTGGAGTGTAAATTACTTTTCTCACAATCTATTTATGTCTGTTGACGCTTCATGTCATAACAAATAACAACGTTTCAGGGACCACACAGGGTCCCCTTCATCAGGCTTGAAATGACCCATTAAATGTCATTTCAAGTCTGATGAAGGGGACCCTGTTGCACATGGGGAGAGGTGTCCTGCACCTTTCCATCTGCAGTGTCTGACACATTCAGCCGGCAGCCTCACGAGCACCACGGGAGCATAGCCGTAGCCAGCTCCTTTTGCGCCTGAGGCAAGAAAAAAAACAACGTTTTTAAAATTTATTTTTTACTATTTTTTATTTTCATTATTTATTTTATTTTTTTAATTTTCGTAATTAAATTTTTTTTTACTCTTGGGGGGGCTTCGGGGAAATATTAGGGGTCTAAAAAGCCCCTTGATATTTCCCTTTTAAAATAGAAAAAGAAATTGGGGACACAAAGTCCTCAATCTCTTTTTCTGCAGCCTCTATTCTAAATGAATGGAAAGCACAGAGGCTTCCCATTCATTCAGAAAATATTTTACTATCAAGCAGTTTCTGAATGGGGGAGGAGCCTCTGTACAGAGTGCTTCTCCCCATTGAGAAACTCATGCATGAACAGGACGTGATGTAAATCACATCCTGTTCATTCATTTATAACTGATTTATAACAATCTGCACAGAAGATTGGTACATACTAGTGACATGTACCGATTCTCTGCCGCTCGTCCACGCACAAGGGGGCTCAGCTTCTCCTCTCTGGATCCCCCTGCTCTTCCGGGCAGAGGCAGAGGGGGATCCGACGAGAAGTGAAAGAGCACTTCAGCCGTGGGGGGGGCGGAGCCGCTGTGACAGAACGGACAAGCAGTGAGGGGAGATAGAGGCGCCGGCTGTCAGATCCTGGCCGAGCGTCTCTCTCTCCTCACCGCTCTGCATTAGTTCTGTGACAGCGGCTCCGTCCTCCGCCCTCCCCCGCCGCCGGTTCCTTCACTTCTTCTTGGATCCCCGCTGGGGAGAGCAGCGGGGATCCAGAGAAGCGGCGGGAGAAGATCGACTGGTAGATCGCGATCGACCTTGTGGGCACCCCTGGTGTAGAACATATAGTGTGAATAAGCATGTTAATGTGAACTGCCAAAGCCTTGTGAATCTCAATTTAGAGCCAGTTAGCCTGATTCAGGTCAAATCCTGAACTTGGAAAACTGATTTACTAATTTCAAGAACAAATTTCTTGTATTCTAATGTAACCAACATCCACAGTTTATCTAGTATCTAGTAAAGAAGCAGGCAAATACAATTAAAGTCCTCCAATTTCTGAAATAAACCTCTACCCTTCTATGAAACAATAGTACACTCTTTTTAAGGGCCAGTGATGTCATCAAAAAGTGTCCAAAATGTCTACTTTCCTGTCTGCTGGAGAAGGGTTTTGCAGCTCTCTCCATGTCACGTGCTTTGTTTACATGTGGAGAGCGGAAAAACTACATTTCCCATATTCCTTCAGCCCTAACTAGCATTTGTGGGTGAGAGGAACATTGGGGGGAATGGTCACCGTGTTTGTTAGGATCCAGAGCGCCTCCAGGTGGCGCTGGAGCTAAGCCCTGCAGTTCCTGTGCTCACCTGCAGGTATCTCCAGGCAGCCAGGAACTGTTAGGTACCAGACCACCACTGGGTGGTGCTGGAACCTGCAGCTCCAGTGCTCACCTGCAGGTGTCTCCCAACTGCCGTCACTTAGCCATCACCTGGTGCTTCGCGGGAGGGTATTTAAACCCTCCCTGCAGTCAGGATGATGGCTCAGTATCCTGTTGTTTCCTGTGAGTCATGTTACCTGTTTGAAGTCCTGTTTCCATTTCCTGCAAATCCTGAGCCCTGTTCCCTGCTTGTTTCCTGAGCCCTGTTCCCTGCTTGTTTCCTGAGGTCTGTTCCCTGCTTGTTGTCCTGAGCCCTGTTCCCTGCTTGTTGTCAGGAGCTGTGACCTGCTTATGTTCCTGAGTCCTGAGTCCTGTTTCCTCCTTGTACCCTGACCTTTTGTCCCTTAGTTCCCCTGGTGTTTTTCTTTGCTCCCTGGGTTTACTTGCCTGTTACTTTTTGCATGTGGTTTGGTTTAGATGTAGTTGGTTACTCTTACTTGTTTCTGTTTATATTATTTTGGTTGGCATATTAAAAAAATATATAAACTAATTTGCCTTGTCTTGTGTGGTCACACATTTGGTCCTCCTGCGTGGGTACCTGTGCAGGTGTGGGTTCACCTGTGCCGGTATCCTTGACAGTGTTGTACATTCAGCAGACACAGATGTACAGATGTAGTCAGCGCTAGTGGTGAATCTACACTCTCTTCAGACTGGATATCTTCTTAAGAGGGAGGCAGCCGGCCACATACGACAGGGAGATCTTCCAAAACATGTTAAGCAAACACAAAGGACAGCGCCTTCTCCTCATGACGTTCATAACATTTATTGAGAATATTAAGAGATTAAAAATACTCACAAATACTCACTGGAGGGCCAGAGTTTGCCTACCCCTGATCTCAGCTAATGCTCACTTAGAATTTTAATAAGTTGGTCTGACAAATGATAAATAACATTTATGTTGATTGTTACTTATAATACCATTTTCTATAACTAGTTCTTTAAAAGGGTCCCTTGGCATATCCTCAAACACCTTGCAAACTGTTGAAGTTGGGACAACAGGTCTGTACTGTAGTTCCTTGGTATACAGGTTTTTGAATACTGAAACCACATTTGTGCTACACTAATTAGTTGGCACCATTCTAGTCCTTAAGGAGTCTTAAAAAATGAGGAAGAGTGGCTTGGCTATCGCCAAGCTAAATTCCCTTAGGACTCTGGGATGTGGCCCTCGTGTCTTGTTTATATTTGACTTTTCTAGTCTTTTTTTCACTCTAGTTTCTGTCAACCACATTGTTACTTCCCTTACCTTGGTATAAACATTGCTATTCCTTGTAATTAATCCTTCATTTTCATGTGTATAAACTGAAGAAAAACATTTATTTAACACATTAGTCTTATCCATATAATTGGTGACCACAGTCCCAAATTCATCCTTCATGGGGCCTACTTGTTCTGTCCATACGTTTTTTTCTGTCGATGGGTGCTTCTCATAATCTATTTTTGTTGCTGATATCCTCTCTCACACTCACTTTTAGATTGCTCTTCACATAAATGTATACCCCTCCACCTCTTCTAACAATCCTGTCACTCCTAGGGAGACTGTATCCTTGGATATTTGCAGAGCAATCTGTGAGAACTCTATCCAGGTTTCTGATATTGCTATGAAGTCATAATCCTCCTTTAATAACAAAAGCTCTACCTCATCCATTTTAAGTACCAGCCTGGTTGCTGGTGGTGTGCAATGACAGGTAATGGCAGGCAGAGTGCTGATGTGGTGATCCAGTCACATTGCACTGTTTAGGCTAGGTTCACACTTGTACGACACCCGGGACGCGTCCTGGGGCAGCGTGATCGTGTGCTAGTGCACACAGTGATTGCCGCCGTGCCCATTGTAAAAAAAAAGTATATTTTTTTGCAACACATGACGCAAGGCTTAATTAGCCACGATCATGTTCACTTGCACGGGCGGAATCGTGGCGCAATCTGCCTAGCGCGACTGGGGTGCCATTAGAAAATAATGGCACCCACAGCGCGATTGGTTCACACCTTGGTGACTCCCAGAACCGTGCAGATTGCCTAACCTGCTAACTTGTGACACTTCATGATGTTTAATAACCACAGCCCAGTGCAATGTGTTTGTACTTTCAGCAATGTGTTGATGTGAATTGTGATAATTTAAAACAAGGCAAATTGCCTCGTCTGGGCATTGCGGCTGCGCTTGAAAAAGTGTCCAGCACTGCCCCAATGCTTCTGGTGTGAGCGTTTCCTTAGTTTTCTTTTAGCACCTAGTTTTTATTGTTTCTTGCTCCTATATTACAAGTTGTAATTGCTAGACTTCCTGCATTGGTTTTAGGTAAAGGGGCTGCCAGCCATTCCACCCTTCTCTATATCCATTATCCGGAATGGTTCCTGCTTACTTATGCTAAATTCTCTTCAGATCTGCCTCCACCACATAGTTTGAAAGCTCCTCCAAGATTCTGATTATTGTCTGCACCATCAGAGCTGCACCCTTCCAATTTTGGTGCAGTTTGTCACTACAGTAGAGTTAGTAGCCGAATGAGGATTCAGCCCAGTTCTCTATGAACCTGAACCCCTCCCTTCTTACACCAGTTTCTCAGACACTTGTTCACTTCTGCGTTCTCCCATTGCCTCACTGGTGTACTGGTAACGTGGCAGTATTTCAGAAAATATTACCTTGGAGGTCCATTTCTTCATCCTGGTGCCTAATCCTTTTCTAGGACACTCCACCTTCTTCTAATTTTGTAATTTGTAGCAATATGTATTATGACAGCTTGGTGCTCCCCTTCTGCACCCAATAGTGGCTGTAATGTGTTGAACTTAAGTGCCCGGTAAGCAGCACACTGTTTGACGATCATGGTTGTTGTGACAGATTGCCCACTCTGTCCTCTTAATAATTGAGTTGCCTATTACCAATATCTACCCATAGTGCCCAGAAGCTGGGTGTTCTGTGCATGGGCGGCATGCTGCAAGGTAAGATTTTTCTACTTTGCAGCTGCCCTCTGTACAAAGCACCCAGCTTTTTAATGATCATTTACACACCCAGTGTGGTGTGTACATGATCATTCTATTTGGACTGCGGCTTTAAGATCCAGAATCTGGGCTTCCAAACATGCCACTTATTCATATACACAACAGCATTCACCCTTAAGAGGTTGTTCACCCTGTGAAGGATGTTGCCTTCACCCTGGCCTGTTCAGTATCTCTATAGTTACTATATCACTTAACTCAGCAATGTACTCACTTCTGTAAATTCTATAGTTTCAGAACCTTGATTGATACAGTCCTCTCCCTGTGATTGCATGCATTCCCTCACAGTTCTCAGCAGTTCTCCCAGTGCCCTGTTGTTTACACATCCCCTTAATCAGAGTGTTCAGCAGTTCTCCATGTGCCCAACAGTACACTCAATCCCTTTCAGAATTTCATAAAAGGAGCTCCCAGATCCCGCCCCCCCCCTCACGAATGAGTAAGGGGTAGTTGTTAACCCTACTCATTCACCAAATAACAGTAAAACAGTAAATCAAATCACAACATTATACTACAAAGACCTTTATTTGAAAAAAACCACAACACAAAGTTTTTGACAAGTTCTTTATTTAAAAAAAAGTCCATCAATGTAATCCACGGGTCAATCACGTTGTCCAGCAATGTAGATCCTTGTCAACCACGATGGACGATGGCAGCCGGCTCACCGATATATTCCCTGTTCCTCTTATTTGTTTACATTCCATTGGTGAACCGAGAGCTGTCACAGAATGTAAACAAATAGGTGGAACACGTTCCGTGAAGTCATGACTCGCTCTGCCCTGTTGACTGTCGGGAGAAGACCTGTCATTTGTGGCCAGTGTTTCTCGGACGTAGTGGTGGGCGGCAAGTTGCCATCGTCCATTGTGATTGACAAGGATCTACATCACTGGACGACGTAATTGGCCTGTGGATTACATCGATGGGCATTTTTCTTAATGAAAGAGGGCACCCAGATTCAGATAAGCCCCCCCATGCCCCCAACTGGGCTATGGTTGTGGTGAAGAGGCCCTGGTCCTCATCAACATGGGGACAAGGTGCTTTTCCAGAGGGTCGCAGGGGCATTTGGCTTGGTATGGTGCAGGGGGGGGCACAATCGTCTTCCACTCTTTCCTGGCTGCTGCTTGGATCAAGTGTCTGGTAAGGGATTTTTTTTGGGGGGCACACTTTTTTTTGGGGGGGGGGCAGCGTTGGGTTCCCCCTTGAAATTTATAAAGGGTCTGGTATGAATTGTGGGGGTAGGGAGAGGGGACCGCACACTGTTTTTTTATTGTTCCTATGGACTGTCAAAAGTAATACAAAAGCAAACATTTTATGTCACTTTTCTATTTTTCTGCAACGGATGTTTGTTCATAATTATCGTTTAACTCGTCCGAGATTATAAATGAAAATTCAGATTCGCCAAAATCTGAATAACTGACTTTTGGACCCGAATCCTGAAAAACGAAATAACGAAAAATCCGAAACAGCGATGACACACAATGCTCCCGAGATGGTGTCCACCAGACCTCTTTAGCAGTCCTGCCCATGGTGTCCACACAAACTCCAGCCACTCCAGCAATTTTGTGTGATATTACCTACTCCATGATTGTGACACAGTCTCCACTGCATCAGCTTCTACATTCAGATGGCTACAATGGTTACCTTAGTTAGGATTAGATTTGGTCAAACACACACTGCCCCAGCCGCTCCAGCCTTCCCACATGGCAGCACTTACTCCAAACCTGGTACAGAGTTTTCACTGCTTCAGCTTCCACTTCTAGAAGGTTACAATGGTTTCCTTTGGTTGGGGTTAGATTTGGTTGGTGACTCACTTATACTTTTATATCATGAAGGCTATACTATTGTAGCGCCCCTGTCACTAAGGCCTGGTTCACACCTGGGTGTTTTACAGCGCATTCCTACGCTCTGTAAAACGCTCAACATGTGAAAACCAATGATTGCCTATGGGCATGGTTCCCACCTGGGCGTTTTACAGCGCATAGGAACGCGCTGCAAAACGCCCTACGCCCAAAGAAGTACAGGAGCTTCTTTGGGGCATATTTGCCGTGCGTATCCATTGGGATACAGCCAGGTAGCCCTCGGAAACGCGCGTTTTTTACAGCGAATCGTGGTAAAAACGCGTGCCTTATAGTTATGTCGCTACTATTTAGTGTGTTTATTTCTGGACTGTAGTCAGTCTGGAGGTTGATTATTCTGTGTTCTGCAGGTTTTCCCTAAACCTGGTAGATTGCCTGCTTCTCCCTCTTCTTCCTGTTGCATGGATGGGCTCCAGTGTACAATGTGGGAGGATGAATTACCAGATTATAAATATGACGCTGACCAATCCTTGAGCAGGCTGGGTATGGCTGGGGAGGAGGCCTGTGTGTTGCAAGATGTCTGGCCTGGGCCTCGGCATGCAGCAGCTACGGGGGGCTTAGAGGTCTAAGATGCTACTGGAAAGAAACCTAAACGAAACTGGGCTGGAGGAAGGATCTGCTTACTAAGGAGTGTCGCAGAGGAGCTGGTGAGAACTGCCATCTGGACCCTCTAAGAGATTCCTGCGCTAAGTTCAGGTACTATACAGAAGAGAAGAAACCAGTGGGTACACCACAAGTAATGTGACTGCTCTCTCAGAGTCATAGACTGTTACTGGCTGCTCTCTGTTGTAAGAAACTATTTTTTGCTGCTATTGAAAATGCTGTCCTTCATTTTTTTTCTTTGAGTATCCTGCAACCCTAACCCTCTCTCCTAAGTTTATTACTGAGCAATAAATACTAAAAAGACCCTACTACTTGAGCCTGTTCTATTTTAGAAGTGTTGGTGTTGCTGGAGCTGAAGAAAACAGGGCTGGTAACTGCTAAACAGGTAGGGGGACCCAAAATTACCAACGGCTCCTTCGGAGGTCATCGCTACACCGTTATTTTTTTATTTCCTCTTTATTTGTATTATTGAGTTACTTTCTTTTTGTCCGCATATATTTTTGTGGTATACATCTGTAACATTTTTAGGTACTGTGTTACAGCACAGTACTGTGCATATTTTGTAACTTGTATATTAAAGGACAGTTATCATAAAAATGTCTTTGTTTTCTGTTTGTAAGCTATAAAAGATGACTGTGTTATTTGCAAATGGTCCAATCAATGTCCACAACCCACGGAACATCTGTATTTATTTCCTGTATGTATTGCTTTTTATCCATGGACTAGATGTATGAAACCTAGAGAGGGTTGCTCCTATACATAGAAGGTATAAGCATGTCTCACCAGTGCAAATCCCCAAAATATGTTTATTCCTCATTTTAGGATAGTTGGTGGAATAATACAAATCTTCACCATTATACCCAAACTATACAACCAATCCATTATAGAGACATTTATTCCAAACTTCTTACAGCCTTAAAAGAGAACTATGGGGTAAGTGTTTTCCCCATAGTTCTCTTAAGGGTCACGGGAGGACATATGCTAACCTTCTCCCGTGACTCAAAGCTAAGTATATCGAGAGCTACAGCTCGCGGTATACCGAGAACGAAACAGCCAGGACGGATCCCAACAATGCTGTCAAGATCCACCCAGCTGCGTGAATGACAGCTGGCTCTGTCTAACTACAGGTGAAACTCGAATAATTAGAATATTGTGCAAAGTTCATTTATTTCACTAATGCAACTTAAAAGGTGAAACTAATATATGAGATAGACTCATTACATGCAAAGCAAGATAATTCAAGCCGTGATTTGTCATAATTGTGAGGATTATGGCTTACAGCTCATGAAAACCCCAAGAACCCCAAATCCACAACCTCAAAAAAGTAGATTATTACATGCAATCAATAAAACAAGGATTGTACATAGAACAATATCGGACCCCTGAAAAGTACAAGCATGCATATGTACTCAGTACTTGGTTTGGGCCCCTTTTGCATCACTTACTGCAATTACTTTTGCACGATATTCTAATTATTCGAGTTTCACCTGTAGAGGCAGAGCCAGCTGTACCCGCCCCCTCCCCCGTCCGTTCCACCAGTCAGCACTGGAGGATCGGAGAGGGGAGGGGTGAAATCCCTGTGGGGAGGAGTGACCGACAGTGAGATGATCGAGAAGTGAGCGAGCGATGGTATGCTTTCGCTCACTTCCCTCTATTGAGCCGACGTGTGACAGTTTAATTTTCACTCACCTCATAGTTCTCCTTTAATCTTAAATCCAAAACAAAAACTTGTTTATGGTAAACATGTAGATGCAGGCTGAGTGCAAAGGAGCAGTCACTGGCATTGGCTGTGGTCTCCCTGCCGTTGGAAAAATTCTCCAATTCAGCTCACTTTTCAGTTCAGCTATGTTGTCCTAGAATGGTCACTTCTCCTGCCATCTCCAAACTCTTCACCCCTCTGTGAATAACCCTGTAAATATTTGTGTGCTCTGTTCCATTGGCCCCTTGCTGATCTCAAGGAGCCATTCTACCTAGGACATTGTACTCAACTTAGTTTACTGGGTGTGAATTCATCTACTGTATCTATTTACATAGGTGTGCTCTGGCAGTAGAAGCTGGAACCTTAAGCTGTGTTGATGTTACTGATCCAGAGTCCATAAATGTCACTAAAATAGTACATGTTTGTTTTAAACCATCCACTACCTGGGTAAACGTGCAGCGGCAAGAATGCAAGTTCGGCATTTTATGGAAAGCAACAAACATATTATACGGCACTGAGCTGAACACATACCAGCTGTATAATAATCTGGATAGTGTTTAAACAGCCAGATTCTAGTTCAGCAAAGATGTAATAGACTGCCTATAAAAATATGCTTGTTGTTGCTGTGGAAATCTGTGTTTTTACCAATTCAAAATTACCTAGCAATGACTGCTGTGACAACTCTGTACCAGAGATGTGCGGTCAGGGGAGGCAGGGGAGGCAGAGTCTCACCTAGAATTATGGAGAAAAAAGCTGTCAGCTTTTTCTTCATTAAGATCGGCATCTAACAGGTTACACAGCAGGGAAATCCTCCCCGCTCTGTAACTTGTCATGGACGGAGCGCCTCAGCAGTCAGGAGCAAGTGAGGGACAGGGAGGCTCCTCCCTGTCTCCTCCCTTCCTGCTTTACACTAGCTTGGGGGCGGGGCTTTGGCAGTCGGGGACGGGACGTGCTGGGGGCAAGGCTGGGGAATGCCTCACCCGGAACAAGAGGTACCGCACGTCACTCCTCTGTACTGGTGGGTTTGGTGAAATTGATGGGTACATGCACCCATATAAACAAAGCACTCTTTCCAAAGAAAAGAAAAATGAACACAACAAACATCCATTCCATATCAAATAACACATCAACAAACCAGACCCAGATTAATTTTGTACGTCATTTTTTTATTATGTGTCTCTTTACTCAACAGCCATATAAAAAAGTTTACAGAGGTGGATAATGTCTGTCATCTGTATCTTAGTTATCGTGGCTAAAGCTGCTGAATAATAATGAAATATGCCACCTCAGGTAAGGTGAATGCCAACAATAATTTTGAACAGAAGACAAACATGTTTCTGTTGTTGTGAAACTTTTTTATTACCATTTATTGCAAATCAATACCTCTTTGGCATAGGTTTAAAGTGGAAACATGTTAGCATTTAGCACCATGATGTTTTATCTTTAAACTTCCCTTCTACTTTAGTGGTCTTGGCCAGCAATAACAGGAAAGTATGGAAAGCACCTTGTAAGCCTGTGATCAATCTGTTCTGGACAATGCAGTCTATAAAAAACAGTATTAGTGGACTACCTCCAGGAATCAGACCCTAGTTGTAATTCTTTGATTCAAGGCTATACTTTGTATCCCATTAGTTTTTTGTTTTTGCCTCATCAAAGCCTACCCATCCTCTGTCCATGATGAGGTAGTTGAAACATGGAAGTTCTTTATGCATGCTGTGAACTTCATCTTGGTTAGAAAGATGGGTGGAGTTTGATGCATAGCTTAATCAGTGCTTTTTAAATTGGCCACAATTTAAAAAAATACATCACACAGTGTTTTCAGTAATGATTTTAACCTTTCTTTTTTTATAGCACCATTCAGATGTTTTCAAAATATGAAATTTGTACAAAAAATAGAGCAAAAGCATTTAGTTTGTGTTATTGCAAAAAAAAAAAAAAAAAATTGCCCTCTCTACCAAACTATCCCTTTTTCCTTAACGGTTGGAAAATAAATTATTGGAACACAGTTTCTTTGGTGACAACATTTTAAAGGGACACTAATGGGGTGAAGATCATTTGATGTGGTTTAAATTTCAGATATATCCTAAATTACAAAAAGCATACAGGGCCAACTTCAATTCCGAATTCTTGGTTTGCTCCGCCGATATCCATTGGTGCAATATCTACAATAGGTAACCTCATTGTCTTGCGTGTTCTGTATTCAAATACTGTTCGGCCCCATTCTCCTGTGTGTTTCTGTCAAAAAAAAACAGTAGGAAAAGGTCACTAGATCAATATTTCTAAGATAAAAGTATTATATTGGTACATAGCAGGTGATGAAAAGCTAATAAAGAGGCCCAACTACCACATCAAATCTCCCCACTACAGGCTCCAAGAAACACTAAATGCTGGTAGGTGATTTAATTCCCTATTTGCAAGAAAAAAAATAGTCCATTCACTATTTTTGGGAAGAGGTACAGACACAAACTACTAAAGGGACCACTAAAATTCCTGAGAGAGGTAAATAGCAGGCTGGTGATTTAAAGGTACCAGATGATCTATGACACTTCTGTGTTTATATACATTTGTCCTTTCCTTTCTGTCTCTTGCTTTCTGTTCTCCTTTGCCACGCTCAACAAATGCTTCCAATCCTCTCCTAATCCATCATGTAAGTTTATTTTTGTAAAGTACAACTCTATAAACATTTTAGAAATATGAAGTAGCAAGGAATATATTACATATTAGACTATATATACATATTAAAAAAAAACTTACAGTGCAACCATCTTCCAAAACACTGTATGTAAATTTGCTGTTTCCTTCGGCTTTAAGCTCGCTTTCGGTAGAACTCATGAATTTCACAGCCTTCTTAACATTTCCATTTTGTGCATCCATGTATGCAATGCTGTTCTTGCAGTGGTAAGTGATATTCTGGTAGCCTCTGCTGGACAGAATTCTAAGGAATGCCATCTGGACATCAGATATATCCTCTGGAAGCTCTGGGTCTCCATAGCTGAACTACAAAAAAACAAAATACCAATTGTTAAACTACTACTCTAAGAAATGCATTTCAATATCTATATGTGTTGCTGTTGGAGAGTTCCCCATTCAGGACAGGAAGTGAGGGGAAAACTATCTAGCCCTGAAAAGCAGTTAAGACCCGACAGTCGAATCCTTCCTCACTCTATTAAAAACTAAAACCTTGACACACAATTTAAAGTGAAATTATGGCAAATGAAGTGAGGAAAACAATCTATTTTTGCCTTACCTGGAAACCACCATTCATAGATTCTCCAAACCAAACATGTTTTTTATCGGTTCCAGAGCTGGTGTACCAGTTCTTTTGTGGGGCAATTCTTGGATTGGCATTCATACAAGTTTCACCCGTTTCCATGTTGCAGAAAACCTTAATAGCATCCATTCTACAGCCTTGGTTGGGGTCGATCCAGTATTCTCCTACGAAAAGCCAAAGTATTATAAAGTATTCGAAAATATATTTATAGTGTCCACTGTTTTAAAGCTGTATTTGTTATTGGTTAAAGTCTTAAATGAATCTAAGCTATAAATGTGAATTTAGAATAAGTGACACATTGTATAAATGAAACCCATGTCACATTATTGCTCCATTTGCATATGATCTGAAATTCTGTCAAGAGGATTATGTACCTGGACCCATATTTGTGAAAAAATTAAAACCCAACACAAGTTTGGCCTCATGTACATGGGCGTACAATTTGCTGCATACTGTAATTGATACTGATCTGATCACAGAATTTTGTATGCTTTGGGCCCATGCACGCTACTCCATTTTGGTCTACAGAGTTTAGCTGCGTAAACTTAAACTAGAAAAATCTGCATTCACGGTATCCTGAATATGGACCATATTGAATTTACATGTCAGCCCTGACCAGCAGCTATGCCCAGTGGAACACATGTTTACATACATACAACATTTGTGCCTATATGGATCACACTGGGCATAGCTGCTGGTCAGGGCTGACAAGTAAATATTAACAATGTCTAGCCAGCATCCCACTGATTATACACTATTGATGTTTACATCTCCCCCTAAAGGAGTCATCTATGCATAGAATGACCACAGCCTTTAGTCATTCATAATTGTCTGAGGTCATTCTGTGCATGCACTGCTGCCATACAATTAGTTCATTCAGAGCTACCATGTATACACCATGTATTAAGTCATGTAAACATTAGCACAAACATTACAAGTTTACACTATATGGATAACTTTTCATGCATGATTTTGTTGCCAGCAAGATCCTGCGTAAAAACAGTACGGCTGTGTGCATGAGCCTGAAATTTACTTCTAGATGACATTTTTGGACATTGTAGTGGACATTGGTCTGAGAAAAATTGTGGTGTGGTATCACTTATACACCTTTATTCTTACATCTGGTAGAAACTACAGGATTGACTGGTGTAAACCCACTACTTATTTAAACTTACATTTCTATATTGTAAAAGAAAAACAGCACAGAACTGCCTGTGTCGACAATCTATGCTCTTTTGAAGAGGTAAGGCTGCTGAAAAAACCTCAACAGACATCCAGGTGTGTTGGATACCTGGTATCCCGATGCGCATTGTAGTTACATCTTTCAGCCCCTACATCACTTGCTAGGAGAGAAGATACTTCCTCTTCATACCATTCTAGCAGTGGTGGAACAATCGCCATAGCGACCCAGGTGGCCGATATGGGGCCCGGGGCGCAGGGCGTTTGGCCAGGACATCCACCTGATGCCGTGCTCGTCACCCGGGTCGCTATGGCATCTCAGCTGCTGGCTGTCACTGGCGGCTGTGAGGAGGAACGCGCCTGTCAGTGATGTGTGCAGCGCCGCTTTGCTACTCACAGCCGCTGCTGACTCACCAACAGCCAGCAGCTGCTACAGAGGAGGCTGGGCCCAGCGTTGGCAGTAAAGGAGGAGGCGGGGCCCAACGATGGAGGAGGCAGGGCCCGTTAGCGACCATGGAGGAGGTGGACAGTGGATCAGGGCTGACAGGTAAGATGGTTTGACCAGCCCACCTGAGACCCTGCAGAGCCCACCATAGAATGTCTATGGTGGCTCTGCAGGGTGACTCTCAGGTGGGCTGTTTGGCTTATCAGGTGGGTGTAACTAGAAATTACAGGGCCCCATACAAAATTTTGCTATGGAGCCCTGTGATTTCAAGTTATGCCCCTGCATTCTAGTACAGTTTGTATATGGCTAGAAATTACAAGTCGGCTTGGAAAGTGGACAAAGCAAATTAATAACAATTCCATTACATAAGCTAAAGTTATTTGTCTGGAGCCAAGCGAAAGCAGAGTTTTCTGTTAAGAGCTGATTATTTCATAGCCTGTTGTGGGAAAACACCAACGTTCCTGCATTTCTTAGTTTCCCAGATTAAGACATTTTATCATATCTAATAGTTACAGAAATTTGAACTAATTTGATGATCAGTTCATTTCCACAATCCCAGTCAAGGTAGGCATTGCTGTTTACAAATGAAACATGACTTAAGTACATATTTAGGAAAAGAAGAGATAAAGCTATGAAAAAAATATATTAGCACAGTGGTCTTACTTACCACTCTTATACTCTGGGTGACACAAATTGAGATCACGACAGTTACGGGCAGGGTTCTTTCTTGTGCCGTCTGGACTAATAATGTTTTCTATTTGGCCGTTGATTGTTTTAAGGGAAGTCATAATTTCAGCACTGGTAGTTGTATCAAACGGTTGGTCACCATAGTAGGGGGCCCCAGCTGGTCCTTTTTCCCCACCAAATGACCCTAGATTTGCTCCACCACCATCACAGCAAGGTCCAGGTGGACCAGGGGGACCAGGCTGTCCTGGAGGTCCAGAGTGACCAGATGAACCCTGGAAAAGGTACATAAAAATGTTAACCTAATATCTGTTTTTGTGATATATTCTGCTACTAGCTGTGCATATACAGAAAGGATAGACATAGCTGATGAGAAATGAAAAGATATATGGGTAACAAAGTAAGCTAAGGTTATTCATAATTCATGAAAGCATGACCGTAATACAATGTAATTTTGAATATATAATTTTACTTAAAATCTTAAGGATTTGTGGGATTTTGATACATAAACAGCATTCTACTAAATATATATATAGTTATATAAGACTTCATTCACTAAGAAAAGTGAATTTTCACTTTGCAAAGGGAATTTCTACTTAGCTTACTGAATGAGATAAGGCTGTGCTGATTTGCAATGTGAAAGTACTCTACTCCTCTGGTAATTCCAAGTCAATGTATTCAGTAAACACAATGGCCTGTCTTTTGCTTGAGCACTTAAAGTTGTGTCTGATAGCACCTCAACACTACAAGGTATGATATGGGTCTTATTTACATTGAAAGATTACAAGCTAAACGATGAAATACAATACCTCTGGGCCAGATTCTCCTCTGCTTCCACGAGGACCTGGAGGGCCAATAGGTCCAGGATATCCAGAAATGCCATCTTTGCCTGGAGCTCCATTTGATCCCGGAGGACCCTACAACATGAATATACAGTTTAAAAGTAATTTTTGCAGAAAATTTTATATACACTATAGTTGAAGTATTCAGAACTATATACAGCTCATTATGTAACTGTATTCCATTCTCTAACTGCTTTAGCTTACAAGCAACCAATATTACAATGGGATACGTACCCTAGGGCCTAAGGGACCAGGGGATCCAGCAACACCTTGTTCTCCTGAAGGTCCCTGCAATGAAAGGTTGGATTTTTTAGATCATGTATTCACAATAAAACCTGAAGCCAGAACAGTTCTCCAAATGAGTATCTGATTATTTCCAGGGAATTTGATTGTCAGCATCATGACCTATTGTTTATTTAAACAGGTTTACTTGTTAGGCTTCATACACATGTATTTTATGAAAGGATAACTAACTTTCACTTAACTTTCAATTATGTGCATCCTGGCGTGCCACCTAAAAATGTGGGCATTTTCATTAATGTGTGCTTTCATTCATTTAAAGCCTCTCTCCCCAATAAGGGCACAGGCAGCAATAAAAACCTGCCAGAAGCTATAACCCTTCTTCATTCTATCCAAATCAAAATTAATTTAATAGTTTTGGCTAAAGTTGGTCTTTAGTATATGTATTTTTTCATTACTTCTCATTAATTTTATGAAAGAACCATATTTTTAAAGAAAAACATAAGGCTAGCAACCTCATATATAATGTTCAGGGCATTTTATTAAATTAAAAATTATATTTTTTTAATCATACATTTTAAATTTATCTACACCAATCTATTTTGTAATTGATAATGTTTGTAATAAATAATAATACCAATAAGTGCCCATTGTAGTATAATTTGTAACACTATGCCATATGTAATGAAATAATACAGTGTATTACCACATTTATTACATTATACTGTTTATATTTTCCAGTAAACCTAAGTACATTTTTAAAATAGGGCTGCAACTATCACAGTGAAGCAATACGGTATTTACTTTCTTTTTTATTTTCTACTAGTACAACACAATGGAAGCTATACTGTAGTTTAAAGTGATTCTTTCCATAGAAACTTACAGTTGAGCCAGGGGGGCCAGGGTTGCCAGGCATTCCACGATGACCTTTCATTCCATTGGTACCACGCTCACCAGCCTCACCTTTATCACCGCGTGTACCTTGTGGTCCCTA
Organism: Nanorana parkeri; assembly: GCF_000935625.1. Classification (NCBI taxonomy): domain Eukaryota; kingdom Metazoa; phylum Chordata; class Amphibia; order Anura; family Dicroglossidae; genus Nanorana; species Nanorana parkeri. The sequence goes on from NW_017306492.1 coordinate 1,536,035, forward strand.
AAGAAAACATATGAATAATTACCAAGCAACTATATGCATTTGAATATTGTTATTTGGTGTAATGATGTATATTACATGAACCATTTTCTGGAAAAAGAATGGCCAGAATGTCATTATCAACTTACAGGAGCTCCACGAGCACCAGAAGGACCAGATGGGCCGGCAGGACCAGAAGGACCCTAAACAGAAATAGAAAAATGACAAATGAATATGCACTTGATTACAGTTGGAATCAAGGAAAAACAACAGAAAACATGAAAATAAAAACGGAGAGCTGTTTCACAGAATGTAATGTGACATGCCACATTTCACAGTGCTGGGTGACTGAGCCACCAACTGACAAGAATCTGTGCTGCCACATGAGGGATAGGGGAGTAAGTATATTGCTCTCTTATACCTTGAGGTACTGGTGGCTGGTAGTACTGGTGGCTGAGGAGAATGGTGGGGGAGTGAACCTGCACTGCATGCACGAAACCCATGTATACAAAAAAAAAACAGCTGTGGTGCAATTTACAGTGAATATAACATATGCTACATCTTTATACATTGTCCTTCATGTCATGTCCTGTTAATACAATGACTAAGAAATGCTATAAGCTAATGCAAATATATTGTATATTGTCAGAGTGTCATATATAACTTGATCGTTCCATCCCCATGATTCCAAGCATAGAGTGACATAAATTGCTAGATACCGGTTTTACTAAATTAAATTAATAGTATCTAGAAAAATATATTTCATAGTGAACATATTTTATAAATTAAAAATTATTACGAGGCATTCATCTAAAACTGAAATAAGACATTTTAAAATAAGCTACAGCTTACAGTTTCTCCTCTGTCTCCATTCTTTCCAGCTGAGCCAGCAGGACCTGGGGCACCTGGGTGCCCAGGAGATCCAGGAGCACCAGGAGAGCCATTTTCACCACGGTCACCCTATAAAAAAAAAGCAGGGCAAAAAATGAATACCACAAACACAAAAATACATTTATAAATCATATCTAAATGATGAAAGGAGAACTACAGAACTGATATTTACCTTAGATCCAGCTGATCCATCACGCCCAGGCAAACCATCAGAGCCAGGGTTGCCCTAAATTAAAGAAATAAAACATTGTAGCTCTTAAAGTCACTGTATTTTTCATAAATAAATGCTTTTAATATAATATAGTGTGGGTCTGCATGCCAAAATAGAATAATATTAAATGCTTAAAGGAGAACTATGGGGTCAGTGTTTTGCCCCATAGTTCTCCTTAGGGTAACGGGAGGACACAAACTAGCGTCCTCCCGTTACCCTAAGCTCAGTATACCGCAAGCTACAGCTCGCAGTATACTGAGACGCCGCAGCCGGAGCGGATCCCGACAGAATCCGCCCAGCTGCGTGAGTGACAGCTGGCTCTGCCTATCTAGAGGCAGAGCCAACTGTACCCGCCCCCTCACTCGTTCGTTCTGCCAGTCAGCACTGGCAGATCGGAGCGGGGAGAGGGGAATCCAGCCCCTCCCCCTGTCATGGCAGAGAGTCGTGACAGGATCGAGAGGTGAGCGAACCCGGTATGTGTTCGCTCACCTCCCGATCTACTGAGCCGACCTGTGACAGTCTCATTGTCACAGGTCGGCTAGAACTATGAGGTGAGTGGTAATCACTCATCTCATAGTTCTCCTTTAAGGCAAGGGTCTAAAACTCAATTCACTTGTGGACCACTGGACAAATTTTCTTCTCCCATGGGGGCCGCTTGCCAAATTTAATAAAATGTCAAGCTCTATACAGTACCCATGTTAATGTCTACTTGTGTTTATTATGTCAGTATATGTGTTTGTGATGCTTTATACGTACTGCCAGGATTTCTGTGAGTGATGTCGGTATGTGTGTTAATGTTTCTATGTGTGTCAAATCAGTATGTATACATGTGTATATGTGTGCAGTATCAGTATATCTGTCACAATATCCGGAAATCCGTGCCGGATTTACGCTTTGCTCCCTGGTTCTGGTCTGTCAGCCTATGGTGTCTCACAAGGCTGCAGCCAATCTGCTCGCCTCCTCCCCTATTTAGGACTTCCTCACTTGTTGCTCTTGGTGCGAGCAACAAGTCTTATGCCTTGTTCCGTACCCCGTGTGGCTCTAACTATCCCTGGAATCTTATTTCATGCGCTTGCTATTGGATCCTTGTGCCTTTGGCTTCCCTGTACCAGCTGGTATCCCTGTTTGACGTTATCCCCTGCTTTGCTCCTTGCGCCCCTACTATAGTATTTCAGTGGTTAACCTTTAGAATATTGCTGCAGATCTTAATTGCTTTCACCTGTGTGCGGTGAGTCTCTCTTTTCTACCTTCATTGCCTCACTTCTTCTGTGTTTTCCCTCTGCAGCCTTTGTGTGTTGCTTCCTCCTATTTACTTGCCTTGTTGTACTTCAACTCCATCACTTGCCTTCCAGTGTATCTTCCTTCCATCCTTCCTTTTGCTGTCACCCTTTTACTTCTGTGCTACTCTCTTACCTTGTGGCTGTGTTGAATTAGTCCTTGTCTGCACACCCCCTTTGTGCTTCTTTAAGTACTTTTTCCTCTGTTATCCTGCTTCTTTGTATGCATCTGCAACGCACATCTGCTTACTTTTGTAAGTTACACCTTCCTGCTCCTAGGTGTGCCTCTAAGCTACTTACCATTCCCTAGTGTCCTTGTTTAGATACCCTCTTCAGTATGCTCTGCTGTTCTGCTGTGTGTTTTGCGCCTTTTGCTTGTGACTTTCTCTTTCTCTCATTGTGTGCCACTGTTCCTATCTTCCTCCTCTTGGTTACAAGTTTCTTCCCTACCTGTTTGTATCCAGTTCCCCTGATGCTTCAACTAGTCCTTTTGTGTCTGTGTGGGTGTGCTAGAGAGCCGCAACCTGTAAGGTGTCCAGCAGCCAATCATCCTCACCATTAGAGGCTCTGTCGAATACCTGGCCCTTCTTAGATTCTGCGCCTCTAGTGCGTCCGGAGAACACACAGATCCTTAGTCCCTCTCTTCCTGTGACCTACATCCCAGATATCACTCCTGCCTGTGACTCCTACCAACTCCGCAAACCCCGGAGCTCACGTACCCTAGTGCCCTGGTCCCTAGGCCGTGACAAATGTGTGTGTCATATCAGTATGTATACATGTGTATACTGTATGTGTGCAGTGTCAGTATATGTGTGTGTGTGTGTCATATCAGTATTGATACATGTGTATATATGTGCAGTGTAAGTATGTGTTTTTTTTCCTACAGGTTTTCATTTTAATCATAGAGGACCAACAGATTCACACATTCACTAACACACAGAAATACACAAACAGAGAAACACACACACAGACATGCAAACACATACAAATACACACACAGAAATACACACACACCCCAACCAGAAATGCACACACGTACAAATACACACATTGGCAGAAATATACACTAATACACACACAAGGCTCCATTCACACCTGTTTAGAGATTCCTGCATCAGGAACTTGCATTTACTGCAGCAGGAATCCCAAAAGTAATGATCTGGTGACAGCCGCTGCATGTAAACACTGGCACACCGCATGTAATGGTATGTGATATGGTTACATGAGGTTAGGAATCAATCGATGATGCATCCAGGGATAGTGATTGGTTTCTGACTACCTGTAATCATATCACATGCAGTGTGCCGGCATTTATATGCAGCGGCTGTCATCTGAACATTAACTTGAACAGGTAACAGCTACCACTTGTAAACAACAGATTTAGGATTCTAATACAGGAATCCCTAAGCGCACCTAAACACCCCCCACAAACACACACACACACAGAAATACACACATACACATATACACAATAATGCAACCCCCTACATACAGAAATACACACAGAATACCCATGGAAATACACACATACACACAATAATGCAACCCCCCCACACACACACACAGAAAAATACACATATGCACTCCTTTTATATGTTCTGGTGTTTCATCTGCTAATTCATCTGCTTCTATAATTTATCAACAGGCATTTCTCGACTGCCGTATATGGAAACACTGATGGTAAATCCATATTCATGATGGTATCATAGGGAAATGTAAAGCCTTATCATGTACAATGAACTTTTGCACAAGCCTTTTGCTTTCCTTCATTGGCAAAGCAATAGTAAATTCACTTACATCTCTTCCAGCTTCTCCTGGAGCCCCATTAATACCGGCTGCCCCTGCTGAACCAGGGAAACCACGTTCACCAGGTGATCCATTGCTACCTGATTTTCCATCTTCACCCTATAAAAGGAGAACAATGAAGAATATTTCAAATGTAAAAGTATTTTCTGTGCTATGACTGGTTGTATTTTTTTAAACTATTTTTCCACACTTTTTCCACAGTATGGTAAAGATATGCTTAATAAGCCATACCTTAGCGCCTGGAAGACCTGGAGTGCCTGGTCTACCCTGTAAGCCAGGTAATCCTACAATACCACGAGTGCCAGCTGGACCATTAATGCCTGAAGGACCTGGAGCACCCTGTTAAATATATGTGCATAATTAGAATACAATTCAGAATACAGTTTGATATTGATATGCAAACAAATGTAATTTATTGTTTTTTATCTTAATATATTATGTCCATACTGAATAGAGTGATATTAATTATTTGGCAGTGGTTACTTACAAGAACAAACAAACAAATAAATACAAAAAAAGAAATATTTAGACAAAAAAGGGTATAAATTACATTATTAAAAAAATGTCACACTAAATAGGTTTCTTTTTTTTTTTTTAAAAAAGCAACTCAAGAATGCTTACTGATTCTCCTCGATTTCCTGGTGATCCCCTTTCTCCTTGTGTGCCTGGTTCACCCTTTGGACCTGAAGAACCTGGACTACCGGGAGGACCAGTACTGCCAGCTGGACCAGGTGGACCATCCTTTCCGGGGCCTCCGGGAGGACCAGAAGGACCAGAATTGCCCTGAATTTTAGCAAACACTAATTAATGGTTGAAAAATAAATCATTGTGAAGGGCGTGATTTCTAAAATAGATATCTGCAATTAACTATCACTTTTCTCATTTGTTTAAATGGTTAAAATCAATAAAAACAAAATACAAATATATATTACTGAGAAAATTAAAATATAATAGAATAATACTGATGTAAGTGTGGTATAAGCTAACCACTTTAAAATGGCAACAAATGCCATGGTAGTATGCATGCCCCGATGACCACTAAACCATGCCATGCCTGTGTACTACTGTCTTATATCTGAGATAATATTTATTTTTATTAGCCAAAGTGTGCCTATTCCAGAGAGTGATTTAAGGGGTTGAGGCAGGGGTTGAGGCAGGGGTTGGGTCAGTGTTAGTGGGTTGTGGAAGGATGTCTGTAAGCAATTATTATTATACAGGATTTATATGGCGCCAACAGTCTGCAACAGTCTAAAAGGGAGGGGCAAGTGATACATCAGGAGGTAGCTATGTGGGGATGAATTGTCTGAGAATGTGATGGTTCAGCGATTAGGTTGAGGCAGGATAGGCTTCCCTGAAGAGATGAGTCTTAAGGGATCACCTGAAGGCAGTCAGAGTGGGAGACAGATGGACAGGTTGGGGTAGAGAGTTCCATAGGATGGGAGAGACTCTAGTGAAGTCCTGGAGACGAGCATGGGAGGAGTTGACGAGGGAGCTGTAAAGCAGAAGGTCTTTTGAAGAGCGGAGGGGACGGTTAGGGTGATACTTTGAGACAAGGTTTGAGATATAGCCGGGGGCAGAGTTTTGGATGGCTTTGTAAGTCATTGTTAATATTTTGAATTTTATCCTTTGGGCTATTGGAAGCCAGTGCAGGGATTGGCAGAGGGGGTTTGCAGACACTGAGCGGTTAGTCAGGTGAATGAGTCTAGCAGCTGCATTAATGATAGACTGAAGGGTGGGGGTCCAAGGACAGAGCCTTGGGGGACCCCTACAGAAACGAGAAGAGGAGGGGAGGAGTTAGATTTGTAGGTGACACTAAAGGAGCGCTTAGATAGGTAGGAGGAGAACCATGAGAGAGCAGAGTCTTGTAGGCCAAGCAAGTAGAGTTTTTTGAGGAGGAGCAGGTGGTCAACAGTGTCAAAAGCAGCTGAAAGGTCTAATAGCAAGATAAGGAGTAGTTACCATTGTTTTTAGCTGTGAGTAAGTCATTAGTGAGTGTGAGAAGGGTGGTTTCCGTGGAGTATAGGGGGCGAAAGCCGGATTGTAGGGGGTCGAGAAGGTTGTTATCAGCGAGGTGCCGGCTCAGGCGGCTGTAGATAAGGCGGAATATGTGCATTGTAAGGCAGGAGGGAAAGGAGGTATCTTGATGGTGCCCAGGCTCTAGCAAAGCAGAGTCCAGAGAAGGGTTCAGCACCATGCACAGCAACAGCAACTACAGCTGTCAAGAACTGGCTACAGAGTGCAGGAATCAGTCAATGTTTAGTGCTACAAGCCAAGTCCAAATAACAGGTCAAGCTGTACTTCATGGCTACAGGGCTCCCTGGCTGATTGATCTCTCCTGCTGGCTGCAGAGATTGACAATTGACTGATATTCAGTGCTCTGGTAGAAAAATGTGAGGCCAAGGGATCTCTGTTCCGGACTGCAGAGGTTGGGTACCAGCTGACGTTTGGTGCTGGCTGGAGGGCACAGGGTCAAACCACTGTCACTTTGACTGGTCCCTGTCCTGGCTAGGAAACTCCACTATTCATCTTCAGCAGGACTGCTAGAGGGGTGGGAAATAAACCTGGTCAGAAGCCAATCAGCAGCTATGAAAGTTGCAACTACTGGGCTGAAGGTTTCATCTCTGTGCTGGATGTACTTCATGACCCAGAGGCAACTGAATTTACCCGCATAGCAGGATTTTACAGGAAGTGTCAGCAGATCGATGTGATGCACAGTACACTTCTCGTGTACATCCACAGTTGAATGCTCACATTGCTATTGCTATGGAACCCTTTCACTTGTGCATATCTAGCCTGAACACTTGTGGCTCTTGGCTGCTATAGAGCAACGGAAAGTCACAAAATCCAGTGTGCACTCTTTCTTTCTCAGCTTTTGCCCAAGAGGCAAGAGAGAGCGCAGTAGACATGTACATTTTGTTTCGTTCCGAATAGATTTTCATGCAAATTTTTTTAAATTCAGACATTTGGATGCATCCAAATTACCGAATTCAAATGCATCCGAATGCAAACTAATTCAAATGTTCCTTTAACGAAAATTCGCATCTGTCCGAATTTAATTCAAAACTAAACTACATCGGACCTGTTATTGTTCTTTGGCCAATCAAATGTTTTTTGGGCTATTGGGGGTTGCAATATAGGCACGGTCATTTGACCTACAGTTGTGGATCTTTCAGAAACGACAATTCTAACAGATACAAAATCTGTATTTCGGATACGAAATCCAAACAACTAAAGAAATTAAAATCAGAATCAATCCGAAACATAACTAAACACATTTTTTGTGGGGTTACATGTCTAGAGGGCAGTGCTAGCTTCCTGCTGTTATATATAAATATATTATATATATATATATACTGTAATACTTACATTACTACCTGGAGGTCCAGGTAAACCACGAGCACCAGGGAAACCAGCTGCACCCTGTAAGACAACAAAATGTTATGCCACTTCTGAAAATGTTAAGGTTACTATATCTCTATATTTTTGAGATAACTCTTAATGTATTTACAATATGAATAAGTTCCATAATATACCAAGTTATGCATTTTAAGTTCTCTACTCTTGTGGGCTTAGCAAATGTGACATTGTACTAGCACAAAATGTTTAATCTGTTAGTGTATAATCTAGAAAGTTACAATAAATCTCTCAGAACACATCACAAAATTTGTGGAGGATTCTGGTCATTTAAAATAGGAAATTACCCAGGCCTGTTCAGGAAACTTCATTCATTCTAAAACAGAATTTTAATATCAAATGAAATTTTGAACAACATTGGTCAAGACTCAGATGCCATTATTAAATGTTCTGAAGAGTTTTTTCATATGAAAGTTTCTGTGAAAATCTATCAGTGTGTAACCGGCTTAAGTAACAGTAGTTACTGTCACTGTGACACATAAATATTTCGTAAAATTACTTTCATGGTGATTGTATAGGTTATTCCTCTTCATTGGTGGTCAGAAGGTAGAACATCAAGGAGTCCCTTAATTTGAAAATCTGCCTGCCTCATGACCCTTGAGGGTGGTTTACTTTTTATAAGCAGCTTAGCAGTGCATTGACTATACTAGTAGGAGAACTATAAGCTTTATACAAAAAAAGTGACAGTTGCATAAATATTTGGTTAGTCACATTATATATAGGGATACAATGGTACCTCGGTTCACAAACTTAATTGGTTCCACGATTCTGGTCGCGAACCGAAATGGTCGCGAACCGAATCACATTTTCCCATAGGGTTTAATGTAAATCAGGTTAATCCGTTCTGACCCCTACGAACGTGGTTGCAAACTGATTTTTTGGTTGCGAACCAAATTACATTTTCCCATAGGGTTCAATGTAAATCAGATTAATCCGTTCTGAACCATATATGGGGAAAAAAAAATTAACCACAAAAATATGAAACAAATCACAGTACAGTATGAAGAGAGTGAACACTGGCATAGAGGGCGGAAAGGTGAGTGGGGAGGAAGTTATTATTTGGAGGGAGAGTTCACCTGCATAAGGACCTTGGGGAGATCTCCTTCAGGGGTTTCCTCTCTTCTTTGTCTGTTAGCTGCAGGGTCAATTTTGGTGAAAAATCGGTCTAATGTCACTTGTTTTTTCCTGCGCTGCATAACCCTCCAGAAATGAGAGACCACGTTATTGTTCATCAGATTCAACACTCTGTTCGTCACAGTTATGTTGGGGTGGTGCTTCTCAAAGAAATCCTGGCACTCTTCCATTTTTCCATTACGAATGTTATCACATCACTGCTAACCTCCTCCCTTTCTTCCTTTTCCTCTGTGGAATGCTCCTCAACTCACTCTGGAGTTCAGCAAGTTCTTGCGTCGTCAGCTCCTCCTTATGGTTCTCAACAAGCTCCTCTGTGTCTGCACCATCAACGTCCAGACCCATACTCTTGCCCATGGACACAATATCCTCCACTACCTGTGCATCAGACTCTTCCGTGTCACGTTCAGTGACACATTCTGGCCACAGTTTCCTCCAGGCTGAGTTCAAGGTCCGGCTACGTGACATCTTCCCATGCTTTGTCAATGAGGTTGATGCAGTGGAGGACATTGAAATGTTTCTTCCAGAACTCTTTCCGAGTCAAAGATGTCTCTTCAGTGACATTAAAACACCTGGTGAAGAGCGCCTTTGTGTACAGCCTCTTGAAGTTGCAGATCACTTGCTGGTCCATAGGCTGCAGAAGAGGTGTTGTGTTGGGGGGGAAGAACTTGACCTTTATGAAGTCATACTCAGCATCCATATCATCCACCAAGGCTGAAGGGTGTGCCGGGGCGTTGTCCAGAAAAAGGCATCTTTTAGGCAGTTGGTTGTCAGAAAGATATTTTTTAACTGTGGGTGCGAACACCTCGTGGAGACATTCCATGAACAATTGCCTTGTGACCCAAGCTTTCGCATTGGTCCTCCACATGACAGGCAGTCTGGCCTTGTTCACATTCTGTTCCTTGAATGCACAAGGGGTCTGGGAATGGTACACCAGTAGTGGTTTAATCTTCAGATCAGCGCTTGCGTTCGCACACAGCAAAAGGGTCAATATGTCCTTCATGGGCTTGAGCCCCGGCAGTGTCTTTTCCTCCTGCGTGATATAGGTTCTGTTCGGCAGCTTCTTCCAAATGAGCCCTGTTTCATCGCAGTTGAACACTTGTTGAGCAACGTATCGTTCTGCCTTCATGAATTCAGCAAAGTCTTTCTTGTAGGCTTCTGCAGCGGTCTTGTCAGAACTGGAAGCCTCACCATGTCTTATCACACTGTGGATGCCACTTCTCTTGCGGAATTTTTCAAACCACCCTCTACTGGCTTTAAATTCATCATTAAATGCACTTGTAGAGGGGTCTTGCTGCAGAAAATCACTGTGCAATTTCCTGACTTTTTCACAGATCATAGCTTCACTTACACTATCACCTGCCAGCTGTTTCTCATTCAACCACACTAACAGAAGTTTTTCCACCTCTTCCAGTAGTTGTGTCCTCTGCTTTGCTAACATGGTTACTCCTTTTGCCACATCTGCTTTGATGGCATCTTTATTCTTCAAAATAGTCGAGATGGTTGACTTTGCCATCTTGTACTCCGAGGCCAGATCAGTCACACGAATACCACGATCATGCTTTTCTATAATTTCCTTCTTCAATTCAATAGTTATTTTCTTTGAAACCTTCTTGTTACAATTCTTGCTCTGCACTTTCTTGTTACCCTCATTATTCCGCTGCACTTTCTTTTTACCACCATTCTTGCTCTGCACATCCTTGTCACCTTCAATAATGCTCTGCACATCCTTGTCACCTTCAAAAACGCTCTGCACATCCTTGCCACCTTTAATAACGCTCAGCACATTCTTGTAACCTTCAATAACGATCTGCACATCCTTGTCACCTTCATTAACGCTCTGCACGTTCTTGTCACCTTCAATAATGCTCAGCACATTCTTGTAACCTTCAATAACGATCTGCACATCCTTGTCACCTTCATTAACGCTCTGCACGTTCTTGTCACCTTCAATAAAGCTCTGCACATTCTTGTCACCTCTCTGCACTTTCTTTTTCCCACCACGCTTGCTCTGCACTTTCTTGGGAGCCATGCTGGATTGAATACAGTAATACAGTAATACTGTACAGTACTGTGCTACAAAGCACACAAAAAAGCTTCACAGTAAGTGTCCACAGCCCTGTCTGCGACCGCAATCTCAGGTACAGGAAGCTTTGACTATGTGTCAGAGCAGGAAAGAGGGCCGCAGTCATGTTTGTCACCCGAGGCAGTGTTCGCAAACGGAGGCAAAATTTTGACGAACTTCCTGGTCGCGAAACCGAATTGTTCGTGAACACAGGCGTTCGTGAACCGAGGTACCACTGTATTAAAATAGTTACATTTATAGTGCACTACTTACAAGTGATCCTGGAGCACCACGGTCTCCTTTTGATCCCTGAGGACCAGAATTGCCCTGTAAAAAAAAGGAAAAAAAAATCAGCCACCTTATCTTGGACACATATTCTAACAGAGAAACAAATTATCAATAGTACAGCAAATAGGTACTTACAGCAGGACCAGGGCCACCTGGAGAACCACCTGCACCTTGAGGACCAGGTTCACCTCGTTCACCAGGACCACCTTTTTCTCCTTTACCACCAGGTTCACCATTTTGACCCTGCATACATTCAAAATGATTAAGTTAGCGTAAAGCTAAATCAAGCCAGAATTACATTGATTACATGACATGAGACAGGTAACTCTTTATGTACTTACAGGAGATCCAGGGAAGCCAGCAGGACCATGAGGACCAGGTTCACCACGCTCCCCCTATAATTAGATAAATAATAAAGCATTTACTAAAACCGACAAAATATAGACCAACTCTTAAAAAGTCCTCTAGGATATGCATTTGTTCCATAACATGCATATCTGAGGGTTCATATATACAAAATATTAATCCTCAGGTATACATATTTCACAGCTAAATGCAAGAACATTATTTTCTATGGACATGCTACAGAAAAAGCTAGATCTTTCATATAGAAAAAGTAATTTCAGCATTTCTCTTTCAATTGATCTGGCACCCAAACTAACAAGCTTAAGGCAAAGGTTTTTGCATCAGGAAATTGTAGAGCTGCAAAAAATGTATATTAATATTGAAGGAGGGGGTAGAAAAAATAGGTCCACACCAGCTTAACAGCAGGTCACAATATTTACGGGGAAACAGGAACATCTCAAGCAACATACTAATTGTCAAGATATCACAAAGGCCAAGTCTTAAAGTGCTTTTGTAAGACCCACAAATGTGCAGAATGGAAGAAGCAAGGGTGATACAGAAAAATAAGACTTTTCTGGCTGTATGTTTGTTCCAGGCCAGTTATAGATAGGCTACATGTTCGGTGTATTAAGTTATTCGATCAATATATGGAGTCTCGTGTATTAACTTATTTTAAATGTTATTTCATATTCATTATCAGCAACTTGCATGAATACATTAGTTTTGAAGTAAACATGTGCCAAAAGTATTGTTGGGGAAGGGGGTGGAAGAATAATTGGTTGGGGGTAAATGTTGGAAGTGTATTTAGGTTTTTAAGTTAATCTGAGGGATAACATAATGAAAGGGCATCCTCATCAAAGATTGGTAGCAGCTCCTTCCCTCTAATGGATTCCATTCACACTGAGAAGGGTTGCAATAGGTAAAATGGAGCCAACCCATATACATTGTCTGTACTGGCATAGCAACAGACAGCATCTGCTTACAAATTCATCTTCCCTTGTGAAGTGAAAGGCGGGTACACAGCTTTGGCACTATTCCCCTGGTTTACTACAGAAATGTGAAAGTTGTAGCTGGGACCACTGAACATCCACTGGGCTCTAGGCCCCTACCTAAGTTGCTTTGTGGATTATCTGTCTTGAGTTTAAATAACTTATTGTATCTTCATACCAGTCACCTGCAATTACATCTTCACATCTATAGCAGGCTTAGGCTGGGAGGGGTAGCAGAAGCATTCAGAATCAGATATGTACTTGTCAGTGAACTTGCTGGCAGGAGGAAAACTTTTCTTTAAAAAATTTGCCATGAGTCATTATACTTTCCTCTTTCAAGCACTAGCTCTGAGCTTTGGAGATAGAATTTGAAGTACTTACAGGGCCACCACGTGCACCAACAGGCCCAGGAGGTCCAGCTGAGCCACCTTCACCCTGTAAAACCAAATAAATGAAACAGAAAGTTTAGTCAAGAGAAATATATTCCGTATGTATGTACACAGGGTAATAAAAAAATTGTTTGTAAACCCGGACAATTAACTTTTCATGTTCAGTCTATTAAGCATACCATTAAAATTAACATTGATTTAGTTATACGGAGAAGTGTAATGATAAGTGTAAAAAATCTTGTGAGCTTTCGACCTGTGCTGCACTCTTATCAGCTATCATTGTTCTCAGTTCTCACTGTGTTATAGAGAAGATAGGGGTGTCTTATGGTAACAATACTGTCCCTCAATAGATGCAGTATGGTAAGTGAGTGTTGTCACCCAAGGACAGAAAGTGTGCTATTGCCAGGATCACCAAGTGGAAATGAAAGAAAAAACATATTTAAAAAGAAAACTAACGCAGCCAACACATCTAGGGGCTGGTAAGCTGCAGTATATTACTTTTTTGTTTTTGGGCTTTGATGCACTTTAACCAGTTGACATCCGCGGTGTTAAACCCCCCTTCCCATCCAGGCCATTTTTCAGTATTCAGCGCTGCGGTACTTTGACTGACATTTATTCCGTCATTCAATGCTGTACTGAAATTAATTTTATACCCTTTTTTGGGGACAGATAGAGCTTTCTTTTGGTGGTATTTATTCACCACTGGGGTTTTTATTTTTTTACTATGTTAAGGAAAAATTACCGAAATTGAAAAAAAACAGTTTCCCCTATATTAAATGATAAAACATTTATTATTACCCAATTTTTTGGTAAAATATAAAAGACGGGGTCACGTCAGATAAAAAGACACCAAACATGTCAAGCCTTAAAATTGCGTGCGCGCGCGAAACCTCAAAAAACGATAATACCCAAAATTGGCCATAGGCGACACTTTAAAAGCTGTTACCGCTCATCAGTTTAGTGTTATCAGTGATTGATGGCCCTAAAATGATTGCTCTCACTGCGATGTTCGCGGCGATATGTAACATGTGTAGCGCAATTGTAATTTTTGCGCGCTGGGGCACCGGACGCGTATTTACGTTTATAGGCGCGTAAACGTGGGGGTGGGGGAGTTAAACATTTTGGGG
>NW_017306492.1:1551876-1552827 GCF_000935625.1 Nanorana parkeri
TTAACCAGTTGACATCCGCGGTGTTAAACCCCCTTCCCATCCAGGCCATTTTTCAGTATTCAGCGCTGCGGTACTTTGACTGACATTTATTCCGTCATTCAATGCTGTACTGAAATTAATTTTATACCCTTTTTTGGGGACAGATAGAGCTTTCTTTTGGTGGTATTTATTCACCACTGGGGTTTTTATTTTTTTACTATATTAAGGAAAAATTACCGAAATTAAAAAAAAAAAACAGTTTCCCCTATATTAAATGATAAAACATTTATTATTACCCAATTTTTTGGTAAAATATAAAAGACGGGGTCACGTCGGGTAAAAAGACACCAAACATGTCAAGCCTTAAAATTGCGTGCGCGCGCGAAACCTCAAAAAACGATAATACCCAAAATTGGCCATAGGCGACACTTTAAAAGCTGTTACCGCTCATCAGTTTAGTGTTATCAGTGATTGATGGCCCTAAAATGATTGCTCTCACTGCGATGTTCGCGGCGATATGTAACATGTGTAGCGCAATTGTAATTTTTGCGCGCTGGGGCACCGGACGCGTATTTACGTTTATAGGCGCGTAAACGTGGGGGTGGGGGAGTTAAACATTTTGGGGGGTTTTTTTCCCCTTTTTTTATATCTGACTTTTATTTTATTTTACTTTTTTATATGTTACGTTTATTTTTTTTATTTATAATTATTTTTTGCACTTATTGTTATTGCTATTATATAGGGGGATAACAATCCCCCTATATAATAGCAAAGGCACACTGACAGGTCCTCTTTATATAGACATTAGGGGTCTCTAGGACCCCTAATGCCACCTGTGGATCCCAAAAGAAGCTGATGAAGCAGAGATCTGCTTCATCAGTTTCTTTTCTCTGGCTATAGCAGCCAGATGACTGACAGGTGAATGCGGAAGTGATGTAATACACATCACTTCTGCATTCACAGCCCGGACGG
>NW_017306492.1:1554008-1586182 GCF_000935625.1 Nanorana parkeri
CCGAGCCGGTCCCGGGCCGCAGATGGGGCAGCGGATCCCGGGATTCAAGGTGAGGGGTCGGGGGCTTTGGAAATGAGCACATATAGACGATCGGCGGGCTATGGAGCCGCTGATCGCCTAAATGTGAAACACCCGGTAACGGGTGTTTGCATTGGTCGGGTCTTTTCTGCCCGTGCGCGCCCCCGCCAGGGGGCGCGCACGAGCAGAAAAAAAATGCCGTCTGGCGACGGCAACCCGCCAATGCAGCAGTGCCGTCCGTCTGTTTTTTTACAACGGGCGGACGGCAAGTGGTTAAGGGAGAACTATGAGGTGAGTGAAAATCACTCAGCCTCATAGTTCGAGCCGACGTGTGACAATGAAACTGTCATACGTCGGCTCAATAGATCGGGAAGTGAGCAAACACATACCGTCGCTTGCTCACTTCTCGATCATGTCCCTGCAGAGAGCCGTAACTGTCACTCACGGCTCCCTGCAGGGATTCCCCCCTCCCCTGTCTGATCCTCCAGCGCTGACTGGCGGAACGGACAGGGGGTGGGGCTTGTACAGTTGGCTATGCCTCTAGACAGGCAGAGCCAGCTGTCAATCACGCAGCTGAGTGGATCTCGACAGTAATGTCAGGATCCGTCCCGGCTGGGGCGAACTCAGTATACGGCGAGCTGTAGCTCCTGGTATACTGAGCTTTGGGTGACGGGAGGATGCTAGTTTGTGTCCTACCGTGACCCTGGAGAGAACTATGGGGAAAAGCACTGACCCCATAGTTCTCCTTTAAGTCTACTCAATATTTTTTTTTCCTTTTAATTTGAACTTCAAAAGCCCTTAACAAACTGTTACCATTTTGGTACCTATGCTGGTAAAAGGTATGGCAAAACTATTTTTGAAAATGTTCAGAAGTCTCAAGAAGGCCTTTGGATAGTAACAGCTGAAAACTGTTATGGATCACTGGACCTCTTCCGGACAGTTGATGCAAAAATAAAACAGACACAATAGTAGGAAGACATTGTTATTACTTATTTATTGCTGAAATTTGTTTTTTTTTCTAAAATTCCCCTATAAAAAAAAACATTTGCATGCAAATATATATCCTACAGATTACAATTTAAACTAGATAAGACACGGTTAAGATCAATAAATAGTTAAAAAGAAAAATTAAGAAATCAAATTTGCACAGTTACATTACCTTGTCTCCAGATGGACCAGCAGGGCCAGGAGGACCAATGGGGCCAGCAGATCCCTAAATATAACAAAAATAAAAACTATTAATACTAGTATATTATTTGACTCTATTTGTCCCTAAATCTATCAGTACTAAGCTGCTACAGTGTACATTAAACCAAATATATCAATTATATTATTTTCTGGGGTTCTGCAGTCTACTATGTACATCTGTATCACAAAAAGGGAGACGCCTCAGCGAGTTCAAAGTGATTAACATTGCTTATGTGCTCTACCAATAATGCTATGAGTACGTAGATATTGTGGGTGGATTTGTTGTATTCTTTTATGCCTTACTGGCTTCACACCTATGCACTTTTTTTATTTGTTTTTTTTCATGCATTTTCCAGTGCACATTTTCATGCATCTACATGCATTTGTATCATGTGTTTTCTTGAATGATGTGCTCGGGATTTAGGAAGGTGTGAACAAAACACGCCATTTTTCAAATGTAGCTAGGCCAGGATCAAGGGTCGGTCTCAGTAATCATTCTTTTGCAACACATGGTACATGAGTTTTCATGCACTCCCATTAAGTGATATGGGCCCATGAATGCGCATTAAAAATGTACCCGAACTATTATCTATGACATGCCACAATTCATATATGCATATATGATCCATTGGAAACAATGGGATGTCAAGTAACATGCATTTTATGCATGAATGTACCCCACATTAAGCATTGGAGTGAACAGGGCCTGAAGGATACTAGAAAGCTCTTTATTTGTCTTGTTTCTGCATGTCTAACAAAAATATTCATAATTTCAAGTTTACTAGTTAGATATACTGCTATGGTGCATATGCTCTGGTGCTTATGAATGAAAAACATTTTAAACAATATTACCTCAGAGTTGGTTACAGACAAAGCAAAACTATTAAATATGTTATTTGGTTTGGTGCATATACAGGAAAGTGGTGTTTACGTACAATGATGATTTTAACATGATTGCAAAAGCACCACAGTCACTCTTCAATTATATATTCAAGGAAGATATTGTGAATAAAGTACCTGGACCAGATGGCTTGTACCCAGGAATTCCCCCCCCCCCCCCCATGCTGCTTTAAGGACTTACCTTAAATGATGCCTCTTGATTATCATCTTCTTTCCAGTCCCTCCAGCACTGGTACCGGTCTCTGATCCAGCGCTGTCTGCTGTGTCTTCTGTGTCTTCCACTGAGTCTGTGCGGGTGCACGCTGCCGGGTTGCCTGTATTGACTTACCCTATCCGAAGATCTCTACTGCGCATGCGCCTGCCCCATGATCCTTCACTGCTGCCTGAGAATCTTCAGAACTTTGGACGAGTGAGTGGCAGAGACACAGGTACGTTTTAACTTATTAAAAATGTTTTTACCAAATGCAAATATTAAAAATGTGGTAACTTTTTAAAAATGTTTTTATGTTTTTGCATACCTATACTGCTTGCTAGCAGTAGAGATATGCAAAAAAAATGAAGGTTAATTCTACTTTAAATCTTGAACACAGTTATTTCTAAGACATTTCTAAGTTACTCCTTAATTACTGCCTTGGTATCAATAGATTCATGAAAAGGCGAATGTGCTATGTATATTTAAAAAGGGATTCACTCAGTGATTACAGACCTTTGAGTTTAACTTCTGTTGTAGGAAAGATATTTCGGGGATTGGCAAAGGACCACATACAAATGTACATGATATAAAACAATATTATAAGTAATACCCAGCAATAGACAAAAACCTTAGTTTATGAATAGTTAAACAGAAATTTAGGCAAATTAGTAGTTGTGGATCTAGTATATTTTGACTTTGCTAAAGCTTTGTAAGAGAATGCAGTTCTTGTTAGATATCTTACAAGCTGACATGGATACACTGGTTGATTGGGCAACTGCATGGCAAATTAAGTTAAGTGTTGATAAACAAAGAACATTGTAAATCATATGTCATAAAATCTGGAGGTATCAAACTAGGTAATTCAGTAATGGAGAAGGATCTGTGTGTCTTGGTACATTATCCAATTACCAACAGCATGAATGCCAATTGTCAGCTTCTGGAGCAGACAAGAGAGAGAGAGACATTGGGGTTGATTTACTAAAGACAAATGGGCTGTTCACCTTGTGTGGCGATATGCATTTTACAAGGGAATTTTCCCTTAGCTTGGCCAGTGAATGTGGTGCAAAGAATACTCAAGCTTTACCTCATTTACTAAGCTAAGGGAAAATGTCCTTGCAAAGTGAACAGCCTATTTGCATTTGGTAAATTATCCCACTAATACTGGCCCTATAGAATGCATTAGCAAGAACTCATCTTGAACATGTAGTTTTGTTTTAAGTATCAGTTAACCGGCTGTGAAATTGGAAAGAGTTCAGAGGAGTTCAAATAAAATACATATGGCTACTAATATTTAAAAAGTAACATTTTGGAATATTGGGAGTATCTGATTGCCTTTGGGGATCACAAAGGAACTATTTCTCTGTTAGAGTAAATTGGGCCATGCTTCATAAGGGTGTTTTGGCTCTTGGATCAACTACAGGTTTAGGGTTCCAAGGATTGCAAGGTATTTATTTTTTTGGTTGTACTCAATGAACATGTGTCCTTTTTCAACCTGGCTTAGAATGCAAATATGTAAACACAGTAATACTCCATTCACACAGGAGCGGTTGTCTGCGCGTATTTGGCTACACGAATATGCGGGAACCGCTCTAAACATAAAAAACAATGCACTTTAATGTGCATTGTTCAGACTTTTGCGGTGGAGGTGTGGTGTGAAACCGAGCATCCTGCAAAATAGTACAAGCGTGAATTTCTGGGGGGATACCGCGTGTTTGCGGCTATAGTAATAGCCGCAAACGGCAGAATCCATGCAGTTGTAAAATCTTTAGTGTTTGCGTGCCATGCAGTCTTCCGCATGGAAAACCACATGGGAAATGTAAACGCTATATGTGAATGGAGCCTTAGTATTGTTTTAGCCACTTGCTGCCAATCAGAATCGTCCTTCCATTTTTATTTTTACATTTGCACTTACAATATTTTGAGAATGCAAAATGGGAGTATCTAACAATAAGTATTTTTTTAGAACGTTTTTCATTCACCAGGCCTTGCATCTTTAAATAAAGATAAGTACCGAAAACACAAAGGAAGAAGAGAGTACCACCTTTGTGCAATAAAATAAACAGATGAAATTAGTTCTATAATTAACATTTTTTAAATCTATTTAATAAATATTTTATGCACAAGGTTGGTGTGCTCTTCTTCCCTTGTGTTTGCTAGTCTAATGCTGATGTCTTTCTTTCTTTCTTTGCTAAGAGGAGCTGCAAGACTGACTGTATTCTTTCTCAACAATGTTGTTGCTACCTTCACATTTTTTAATGTATTTATTGCTTTGAAACTGTCACCATTATCAGGTGGTCTCATGGGTAGTTTCTTTTTTGAATGTGTACTTTGTCAATGACATCAAACTAAACATCCTTTACTTGTGTAGGACCCAAAGCACACACCTAAGCAGATATGGCACAATGTTTCCTATAAGCTAATGCATCATACTTAGCTACACAAACTTACTCTTAATCCATCTTTTCCAGGAAATCCATCTGAACCTTTCCCACCAGGTTCTCCCTAAAAACATAATATAATTTTATTAAATGAAGACAAAACATTTTGCATGCATTTGTACTTTGTGATAAACCAATACAGAAATTAAAGCTGGATACTGACCTTTTCACCTTTTGGCCCAGGATTTCCAAAACCTCCTCTTTCTCCAGGCATGCCTTGAAGACCAGGTGGTCCCATTCCACCAGCAGACCCAGGTGGTCCAGCAGGTCCCTGTGTGTATTCCAAATCAACGAGTTTAAAATGTGTTTTTTTTTAACATAAGCCAAATTGTCCCCCGGAGAAATCATTTTTTGGTAAAATGTTTCTTTTCATTTTAAAGAGCGTAACAAAATGGACTAAATGGGTGCTCCATTATTTTATACTGTATATAGAGCATACGGTTACTGTATGTGTTGGTTAAGTGCTGGTATTCTTACATTAGCAAATGAAAGCCCTCACTGCTGAATTGCCAATATCAACAGGATTAAAATGCATATAATTATTTTCCATACCCCATATATGCCATATACAGAAGTGGACTCAAATTGATCAGAAAGTACCTAAAGTACCCATCCCTGGTTATATAGCTAAACTATATCTGCTGCTATCAAGAGCAAACATCAGTAAACTAAAATGTGAAACTACCCATACCTAACATCCAAACATGATTTTACTCCACCTTGTAATTTTTTTGAAAGAACAGTAACTTTTTCTACATAGTTTTTTTTTGCTATTACCTTGCCACCATCTGGACCTGGAGGCCCAGAAGCACCTCTAGTACCAGGAGATCCAGGAGAACCTTGTAGACCTCTTTCGCCGGGAATGCCATTTTCCCCCTGTGAAGGAGAAAATTAATTATTTAACATTTATATTGCAGTGAAACATGTCACCTGTATACTTAAAACCCCACTCTGCACAAAATATGAGCCACCTCCCACCACAAGTTATACTCAACAAAAATTCTGCCTCCAGTTCCCCCACCGGCAATATTTTCTGGTGCAGGGCATTGCTAATTCAGCCCAAAAGATGGTCCCTTGCTGGCCGGTACTCTACCATTCCCTTGCAGTGATATCGCTCCTTTTCTGGATCCTGAGAGGACCCTTGCCACTGGACAGCAAATAGGAAGTGCCTCGCTTCAAACCCCAAAAAGCATAAAAACAAGTTTCTCATTTCTGGAGCATGTACTCATTTCCAAATTGGCAGCCTTTTTTTACAAATTAAAACTCAGTAACCCCCCAAAGCTCATATTCTACCTGTATCCAGGGCCGGATTTCCCACAAGGCCAAACAAGGCCTGGTCTTGGGGCAGCAGGGAGAAGAGGGGCAGCAGGGGTGTGGAACTCCTATCTCCCGATGCCCGGGACATGCAGTTCCGGGTGCTGGGCGGGTAGTTGTTTTCTACATTTAGCCCTGCTTTGGACAAGCAGAGCTAAATGTACAGCGGGGAAGCCGCCACTTGTTTTGTCAAGTGATCTTGGCGATGTTGACGAGATCACTTGTATGCAGCCTGCAGGTCTGCCATTCTCCATGGTGGGTGGTTTGGCGGGTAGGGGGGCGCATTGAATAACCTGGCCTTGGGGCAGCAGAGAGAGCAAATCTGGCCCTGCTTGTATCCCCTGGATATCCCTAAAATGCTACCAGTTGTCCTAGTACAATTGATAGAATAGGATTTAGGAATTGAATGCAATGAAAGCATCGACTGTGACTTTAGCATAAAGTGACAGCTAAGATAAATAAGCAATAGCAAGCTTCAGGTAAATAAAATATGCATTTCCATAGAAATGGCACTAACTACCAACTAACAGACATACAGCCTTAAAAAAGCTTAATTAGGATTCATGAATCTGGAACTTACTTTGCCACCTGAGGTTCCAGGAGCACCAACTTCGCCTTTAGGTCCCTATAAGTAACATTAGATATATTTATTATAAAGCCGTTTTTGCAAGATACACCAATACTTACATTCATTGAAATAAGTCTATAATGTAAACATATATCTAGCATAATAGGGAGGGGAAAGAGAAACTCACTGCTTCACCAGGTTTTCCATTCTCTCCAGCGGGTCCAGGAGCTCCTGGTAGACCCTGTCAGAATAATATATAATTAATGTAAAAAAATTCCAAAGAAATAGATTCACACTATCTTATAAACTATTGAAATCAATGACACGTGTAAACGCATTTTATAAAGTTTTCGGAATTCTGATTATTGTTTCCCACAAAAGTATTGTTGTCAACAAAAAAAACGATATATCTAAACAAAAACTATCCGAAATTTTATAAAAATATTTTTGCTGAAGTTAAACTTTCATTTTACATATATAATAGCAGAAGGATTAACGTTCAGCAGGAAAGGAAGTAGGAATCCATGTTTTTTTAGGAGGAACTGGGACCTCTAGTGTACTGATTGCTCAATTGAGACCCATCCAGATATCAGATGCCTGATTCAAAATATCAGTACTGGCTGGATGGCCTGACTTTTTAATGTCAATTAAACTGACTTTCATTGTTCTAATGGGGAATTTATATTAACATATTGTTTGTGCTTTATATAAAAAGAGAATTTGTTTTACATACTAGTCTGACTAGATCTTATTCACACCATGCCTTTAAAGCCTTAAGCTAATCGAATATTAATTATAAGTTTACGAAATAACAATATCACTGAGATATATACCTATTTGTGTGTTAAAAAAATATAAATATTACTTAAAAGCCTGGGACAGTTGGCACCTGTAGAATTATTTGATTTTCTAAGCAGGTAGAAAAGATCTGGCTATTACCTGAAATCCACCAGGTCCAGTTGCTCCTGGTTCTCCTCGCTCACCTGGAGGTCCCTACAAAAGACAAACTGCATATCAGCAATAGCAAACATATATTGAGTAATCATTTAAAACCAGTTAATAATTTGTTATTTTCCAATTAATTGATTACAAAATATTTTAATGTATTTCCTACAATGTCATTTCTAGTTTCAATATTAATGTCCATTGACTTTCTGTCCAGAATATTTATTAAGCAGAATTTAATGAAACACTCTTTATTTTCAAAACAACATACAGTAACATTTTAGACCAAGGTCAAAGTACTGATGCAAGTTACAGCCCTTCTAAACTTCAAACTTAAATTCCTGTAAACCTAAAAATATCCTGTACTTCTTATTTCTGAATACCAAAGGATATCTTGCCTGTTCACCCTTTGAAAAAAAAATTGATTGCAGAAACACCATGATACCCTTGTCAACTATATATTACACACACAATACAGTACATAGTATTTTCTTATTTCAGGAAGGCTTAATTGAAATGTAAGTACAATGTGTGTAATGTTATTTTACCCTTTTATGAAAAAGATTAGGTGGTATTTTAAGCTGTTTGCAATTGACTTTTCA
Source organism: Nanorana parkeri (assembly GCF_000935625.1). Classification (NCBI taxonomy): domain Eukaryota; kingdom Metazoa; phylum Chordata; class Amphibia; order Anura; family Dicroglossidae; genus Nanorana; species Nanorana parkeri. The sequence continues at coordinate 1,562,175 of NW_017306492.1, forward strand.
AATTGACTGTACTTTAGAAATGCATGTAAAAGTGTTCCTTCATGTTTAATATATTAATCACAGTACTTACTGCAGCACCTGGAGGGCCCTGACCTCCTGACTCGCCACTCTTTCCAGGAAGACCCTGATAAATACAAAAGGCATATTAGATTATATGAATAAGAACACTGGGAATAACATTATTAAAAACTGCACCACATTTACCTGTGGTCCAGAAGATCCAGGAGCACCCCTATCTCCATTTTTACCAGGTTGGCCCTGAAATAAAACACACATGGTTACAATAGAAGTGATTTATATCGTTATGGCCAATACTGGCAGATTAAAGGACCCTAATGGGTAGAATAGCCCACTAACATTTGAAATATGTCAGAGAATCCAGTTGCAAGATTTTGTGCTCCCCCTCTATAAGGCCAAAGAGTTAGTCCTCTATAACTATGTTTACAAGTTGTATTGTTTATTCCACTTTCTAACCACCATGGTGGCTGGGAAAAACTGGAAATTCTAATGGTGATACCTTGCCAATAGAGATTCCAAGGCAAATAGATAGAGGGTTATTCACTAAGCTGCTGAAGACAGCCGAGTGTATAACTGAGCCGAAGTGAACGGAGCTGAACGGCGTTCGGCTACTCACTTCGGCCCCGTACGCCTGATTTCAGCCATACATTGGCTGCCTTTGGATGGCTTCGGTCAGCCGAACATGCTCTGCATGTTCGGCTGAGCTGGAGTGCAGAAGGCGTTCGGCACAGCCGTTCCAACATCTAAGTCGGCTTGGCCGAAGCTCCAGCAGTTCACTCACTGCCGTTCATCCCTATTCTCATAGGGGCCCCGTACGCCTGATTTCAGCCATACATTGGCTGCCTTCGGATGGCTTTGGTCAGCCGAACATCCTCTGCATGTTCGGCTGTACGGAAGTCACAGCCGTTCCAACATCTAAGTCAGCTTGGCCAAAGCTCCAGCAGTTCACTCACTGCCGTTCACCCCTATTCTCATAGGGGCCGAACAGCAGTGAGTGAATAGCCGAATGCCGCCAAGCAGCATTTGGCTTGGCTATTCTACCTCTGAGGTAGCGACCAGAATAGAAAACATTTAAGTAAAAATAAATATTTAATTTTTTTTTTTTTTTTTAAATGTTAAGGAAATAATTAAAAGAAGTAAACCATACCATACTAGACCATAACAGACCCTTTAGGTCTGGTAGGAGTGTTAGGAGGGACCCCTATTAAAAAAAATGCGTGGGGTTCACCCCAAAAGTTATACCAGGCCCTTTAGTTCTTATTAATTGTCATTTGCATGGAGAACAGTCCACTTTGGCCGACCTTTCTCCCCGCTTCGGCTGTCACTACAGCTCAGCCGAGCCAAAGCATGTGTGTTTGGCTTGGCTGAGCCACTCGGCTGCTGTACAGGCTATTGCGAATAGCCCATACAGCAGCCCATCAGTTTGACTGAACCGAAGGGCTCTGGAGGCTGAAGCGATCTGAAGGATCAGCCGAAGCTTCAGCAGGTAAGTGATTAACCCTCATATTGATTCAACTTGGTAGCAGCAATGCAAACTGGAAATATTAGTTTTGAGTTAAGTGTTTCTGTATTTATGACATGCATGTATTTGCGTGAATCTTAGAAAGCACTAACCTCAGTACCCTTTGGACCTGGAAAACCCATGACGCCAGGTGAACCTCTTGGCCCTGATGGACCAGGGTTGCCAGATCGTCCAGATTCTCCAGCAGGACCCTTACATAGAAGATTGAATATTTTAAATGGTGAATATACATAACAATATTATTTCAAAACAGACAAAAAATATAACACGTGTTAATGTTGCACAACACTAGTTACACACTGTGACCATTAGCAATCCAAAAAATCAGACAAAATAATCAAACACTGCCAATTTTTATAAAATTAAAGAACAGAAGATACATCAATATATAAAACAGTAATCTACTGTTTTTTTCCATAAATTTATTATTGAACAACATTAGTTATCAATTCATTAGTTTTTCTGTATTTACTATAACTGATAACTTTTTGTAACATATTATATTCTTCAATTAGGCCTTTTTTTGGCTTAACTGATGTTATACTGTTTGAACAATTACCTGGGGTCCTGGTTTGCCATCAGATCCAGGACCACCCGGACTTCCAGTAGAACCCTACGGTGTAGAAGAAGACAATAGTTAGTATTCAATAGAGGCAATTAAACAAATGTGATTGTGCCATCCCCTACAGTATTACAGTAATGTCCATTACATTCAAATAATGATTACCAGGAACCAAACCATAGAAACAAATCTCCATAACAAGCATAAATATAATTGATAATTTAATTGATAAGCATTCAGGCATGGAAGCCATGCTTGAAAAATGAAAATATTTTTATGTCTATAACTACTTTATATCAGAAAAGGCCTTCAAAGAAAAAGTGCCTGCTATCAGCACTGTTACACATACAATCCTGCTGTGTGTGCCCCTCTAAAACTAGTTTCACTTTGTTATTAGGGGCTCGATGTTCCTAATTTCAGGATAAATGCCTGCAAACTGCCATCCCCTTGTCCAATGAGAGTGCTGTTTTCATCCACTATAGCACTCTAACTGAACAAGGTGAAACAACTTAGGGTTGTCAAAGAATTGAAGTACATAGTATCAAAGTGAAAATAGTTTTAACAGGGTACACAAAGTATAACAATGGTAATAGCAGCACTTACCCTGATAACAAAGGTAATACAGTACTTACGTGTTCCCTCATGTTAAATCATCATAAATCTATTAGCCTTTCTCACTGTCAAAATCAAATAGTGACATTTAAATCAAAAAGTATTTTAATCGCCCCTTTAAAACACCTCAACCTTCATAAAGCATGGATATAGTCACATGAGCCAACATTTTAAAAAGCTTCTATTTTCTTACAATTTGAGTTACATTAGGAGTGTTCTTGAAGATCTGGGTGGTAGGTCAGCAAACAACCAAGAAGTACACATTGACTTTCAACTAACATAACAGATTTACAGATAGATTTGACGGATAGATGTGACATTAACAGCTGTCCATAATAACCATACAGATTTACAGACAGTGTCAAATGTACAATATACAGCTTCCAGTTAGGTGAATTTCTAAGCTTTTAGCCTATGAAGTAACAGGAGGGATATCTGCATAAGTATTAACCACCATTTGTGTTTATGTTATTTCCCAATATACACAGCCTTTGTATGCTAGACCAGCATAAACCAACAAATATATTTCATTTTACAAATCGACTCAAGCATTAAATTAAATGATGATTTTTTTTAAATACATAATGTAGGAAAAGGAACTTTGATATTTACCCTCATTCCTGGTGGTCCAGGGATTCCATCTCTTCCGGATTCACCAGGACTTCCCCTTGGACCAGCGGTGCCTGGTTGTCCACGTTCTCCAGCAGGTCCCTAATTTATAAACATATAGTTATCATGGCTTCAAACACTATAACATAATTTCATAATTAATAGAGTAGACTTAGAAGGATCAACTTAAATACCTTTTCACCTGGGGCTCCATTGCTACCTGCGGGACCCCGGTAGCCTGGTGTACCCTATAATGTCACAAAAAAATTGTAAATTGGACATCAGTTTCTAATGTTCACATATTCATCAAATAAGCTCCTTTTAGTATATTCTAAGCTTATGAGTTTTGTGCCCCTTCAAGAGATTTTTTTAATTTGACATAATGTGCATATGTGTGCTTTTATGTGTATGATTGTCTTCTGCTATAACATTACAGTGTTACACTATGTGAATTTAAAACCTTTATTTCACAGTTTCTGAATGAATTCATGTTGATGTTAAACTATGTAAATACTTTGCGCTAATATATAAACCCTGCAGCAAGCACTAAACTGGTGTATAACTAACTTCAAAAACCTCCTAATACTTCTGTGCTGTGCAGCACAAAAGTAGTAGGAAAATAAGATAGCTTGGAAAGCTGTTCATTATTGTTTGTGATTTCAGTTCAGCACAAAGTAAGTTGCAGAGATACTGGACTTCTATCAGGATCAACACGTATGCTTCTATACTTGCAGAATATGTACTTAGCCTGGAAAAACAAATTCATCTACGAAATCTAAGAACTGGTAAAATGTAATATATTATTTTTCGTTTATATATTTTAAGGGGAGTATTTATAGAATATTTGTAGACCCATTCGTCCTGTGCAACTGCATGTACATTTGTTCTGCGTGAATGGAAGCAAAATACATTATTAGTATATTTTCTTTTCAAGTCGAATGCAATATTAGGAAATTATTGCATTGTGGCCATATAAGGAAAAAAATAGGGATGCACCAATATATCAGCCACCACAACATATCAGCCGAAACTGGCACTTTTGGCAAAATGCAGATAGTACCATTTTCTGGCCGAAATAGCGGTGCATCCGTTCTTTCTCTCCTCCCAGCTGGGTGCTGCTCTGTGTCCCAGTGGGGAGGAGAGAAACTGTCACAGGCGGCCTAGCACTGTGAGTAGCTGGCATATCTCCAACCCGCACCGCTCAGCCTCCTGTCACAGATCAGGAGAGCGGTGTGGGCGGAGACAGCTTGCAGTGCTGTCACAGGAGGCTAAGCTCCGCTCGCTTAGCCTCCAGTGACAGTGTGTCAGGAAGCAGAGCGAATTACAAACACTCAGCGATCAGTGATCGCTGAGTATTTGTAAATAATTTAGGACATAGTATGTTTACTATATCCTCAATTATGAATGAATGGGAAGTGATCTACATCACCTCCTGTTCATTCATAATTGTGGATATAGTAAACATACTATGTCCTCAAGTTATGAATGAACAGGAAGACTCAGTACAGAGGATTCCTGTTCATTTATAACAGGGGCTGCAGAAGAAGAGATTGAGGACTTTGTGTCCTTAATCTCTTTTTCTATTTTAAAAGGGAAATATCAGTGGTTTAGACCCCCAATATTGCCCCAAAGCCCCTAAAGGTAAAGTAAAAAAAACAAAATATTTAATAAAAATGAATAAATAAATAAAAAATTTAATATAAGTAAATTAAAAAGTTTATAAAAAATAAATAAAAAGAAAATATGAAAGAAACATTTAAAAGGTTAGAATAAAAAACAATTTCGTTTTCGGTGTCGGCCTTTGTTTTCGTTTTGGTTTTGTTTAGATTTTGAAATTTTCATTTCGTGCACCTCTAGAAATAAGTATTTATTTCCTATGGATCTGCAATTTTTTTAAAAAATATATCCCTATGTTTACTTTCAAGACATACAGGCCTGACCAGGCCGTGTTATACCTGAAACCATACTGTAGCCTTTTAAAGTTTAGGACCTGCAAAGGGTACTTCTCTCAACTAATGTTTAAAATCTATATGTTGTATTTGTAAATATAATAAAATATGAAACTACTCAGATCTTAATGAGTAAATATATAGTGTACAATAACATCTATTGAAATTTGTTGGATACAACTTACTCTTTCTCCTGGTGTTCCTGGTACACCATTAGTGCCTGGTTCACCATTAGTTCCCTTTTTGCCTTCTTCTCCAGCAGGTCCAGGTGCACCTGGAGCACCAGATTCCCCCTATACCCCCCAAAAAACAAATTCAATTAGAAACAAAAACGTTATGGTAGAGAGAAAGCAGGAGTTGCAAACTCATACTTACACGTTCTCCTCTTTGACCAGGCTCTCCTTTCCCACCATCTTTGCCGCTTTCTCCCTAAAACAATGAACAGACACACAAATGTTGTTCTAGAACTTAAATTACATAAGTATTTATATTAATATAGATTCTTTCTCTTTGACAGTTGTCACTCAAACAGGTGTCCTAACTTGATTTCCCCTCACCTCCTGCTCTACTTAGAACTGTAAAATTTTGGATTTCCCCTCACTTCAGTCTCAGTGATAATGGTCACCGGAAAAAATAGAGGATTAATCTACCCGTTCAGCACACAGACATCAATAAAATCTCAAAACATGTGCAAACATCACAAGTGCCAGATCAATTGTGAAATAGTCAAAAGTGATTTATTTGTTCATAAAATGATCATACAACAATGATACATCAATGAAAAACTCAATGATATTTGCAAATGTTTGAATGGACTCAGAGAAGCACATGCCAGAAAATCTTGAGCTTGCTGGTTGAAAGATAATTGGATGGGGCAGAACTATGCCAATAAAACAGCTACAACAAACGGTTGGTTTATGAGCATATTCATCTTATGAGCATAATTTCCCAATAAAAGTGTAGTCAACTTGGTCAACAATTGTACAATTTAATTATGTAAATTTAGTAATTAAACAACTTTAGTAAGTAGGTAGATTTGGTGCACTAAATGTACAATTGCAGAGTACCTATGGGCTTTTTGAAAAGCAAAATTAAAAGAAAAAAGCCACAAATCTATTTTGTAAACACTTTCTATAATATAGATGTTAGTCATTATGTATTCACTATCAGCATTACTTACCGAAGGACCTCTTAAGCCAGGTGCTCCATTAGTACCAGGGGGACCTGGAGCACCACGAGCACCACCCAAACCAGGAGCACCAGCCATACCGGCAGGACCCTTTAAATAAAAAGTCAAACAATTACATCTTAAAAGGTCTATTACTTTATATTATAGGGTCTTGTATCAAAACTATGAAAGAATCGTCTTGCTCCCTACCATTCATCTTAAGGGCCCAATCACCATAACGAATTGCAGTAATATGCATGGTGGTACACCTTGAATTCATTTTAAATGGCACCACAATTCACCCCCAGAATGCAGCTGAATTGCAACCCACTGCAGTGCGCTACAACATACAAACTGTATTGCTGTGCAGCAATATCTACATATGAGCATGTTGTGGCATATTACAACCCATTCATTTTGAATGGGCTGTCTGACGTAACGTGCCTCAATGCAATTACCACTATGCATGTTACATATAGTTACATAGTTAAACAGTTAGATTGAAAAATGACACCAATAGAGATAAGAGAAAAAAAAAAGAAAAAAAACCTAAAACAGAACGGCTATGCCCACAGTTACCCTATAATGTGATTTTCATTACAATGGTTAACCCACTGGGGTTATTTATAATGCAATTATAATGTTCACATAGCCCAGTGAAGCTGTTGTTCATTTCTATCATTCAATCATGTGTAAGATTTTTGAATAATACACACAAAAAATTTATGAAATAATCCTAATGTATAAAATGTACAACTGAAATGTTTTCCGGATTAACAAAATACAATAAGTGCTGCTAAATTCTCTTCTTTCTTGCAATTTTTTAAGTGGCAAGAATATCTTGAAAGTTAACTAATCAAACACCTTAAATGTAAGTAGAGCATTATACTAACAGCTTTTAAATAATATTGAAATTAATCTTCCTATGGATTTTAGTACAAATAATAAACAAAATTGATGTAATCTTTGAGTGGTATAGAGCCCTGTCCACTATATTGTTCAGACTATAGTATTGACAGGCAGCCATCCCTAAAGATGGCATTGATTTTTGCTAAGGATATAATGACACTTACAATTTCACCTTTACCGCCAGGATTTCCATCTCTGCCAGGAGGACCCTAAAATAGTTTTAAATAAATACATTATTATATATTACTTTCGTTTCATTTAAAATAATAAACTAAACTACATGAATGTATTTAATTCAAAGTTGCTTACAGAAGGGCCTGTTAAACCCGCGGGGCCTTGAGGGCCTGATTCGCCTCTAGATCCTGGAGAACCATCAGAACCACGAGACCCAGGAGATCCAGCTTCACCCTGCAAGATGATACAAAGGTAAGTTGTAGTTACGAATTATGATCATTCTGGGGCTAAAAAAGAGCCCGGACATGTAAAGCACATTGGACCATTTCTGTATGACAAAACATTTTAATCCCTGGTAATCCAGTACTGTTAATGTACTGCCACTACAGCACTGTAAAATGTTGAAAGGATTAAATGACACAGGTGTAGTGTATGCTACAGGTGATGCATTTAAACTGGCTGACCAACAACCCACATGAACTCATAACATCTGCACATAAGGGCTCACAAGTAACACCACCCTTTCTAGCAAAGGCACAAGTTACAGAATGACAACCCACATCTGAGACAAAACAGAGCTATCAAACTTTTACATTTTATTTCTCTTTATTTGTTTTTTTACGCATTTAACTATTGTAAACCATTTCTACCATTCTAATCTTGATTTTCATGAATTTCACCTTTTTTCACAGCATTTCAAGAAACATACAAGGAAATCTAAACTCTAATTCCTAAAGAAAAATGAAAGAGAAGGTGCATAGAAATATTGAAAAACCGAAATGAACTTTCAGTTTAAACAGCTGATTGCATTCCAGGTTCATTAAAACAAAATGTGCAAAGTCTAAAGGTGCCCATACAACTTACGATTATCAGACGAAACTTTTCATCCGATGATCGAATAGTCGTACGATTTCCGTACGGCAGCCCCATCCTGCCCCGATGATCGCAAGATTCATTTAGCCGTAATTAACTAAAAGCACCTGGACGAAATGCGGTAAATGATTTGTCGTATTTTCATTAGCGCAAGCGCAGTGTAGATCGTACGACTTTTGACGATTGTGAAAATTGTACGATCTAGCAAAGTTTTCAAACATGCTTGACCGTCAAAAGTCATACGATTGTACAGTAATGTCGGTCGGACACTGCAATGCACACATATGATTATTGGACGAAAAGTCGATCGAATACGAAAATCGTACGATAATCATAAGGCGTATGGGCACCTTTACAGTTTGTTTTCTTTAGAAATCAGCCAAAAAAAAAGAAATCAGCCACAGCCTGAATAGAAAGCTCTTTCCCCTGTCAGCATGATGTAGAGAAGGAACCTTGTTCTCTGTTTGAAAGAACAGGCCTCTCTGCAGAGGTCCCACATACACTGTGCTGAGTCAAAGCTATAGCTCTCCAATTAGCATGGAGTATAAGCTTTGCTGGTTGCAGAGCTATAGATCTGATGAAACAGATGGCATATCGGACCTCTGCAGAGACACCACTACTTCCACACAAAAAGCAATGGCCCCACTCTGCAGCATGCCGACAGAAGACTTCTCTACTCACACTGTGGCTGGTTTAAGAAAATTACTGTAAGACTTTGCTCACCTTTTGTTTTAATGCACTTGCAATGTATTTAGTTGATTTACACTAAAAATTAAAGTAGGCTTTAAACGATAACGATAATACTATAAACGGTAAGTCACTCACTAAAGACCATTAATCTGATATTTAAATAGTAGGCAGCAGTAAAACTGTTTGGTTCGCTCTTAGGATTTGGATTTGTGTATTTTTTCAGTCAACAAAAAACAACCCCTATGCTTAGAGATTCATTTTATTTGACTGTTAGTCAAACAGATGGTAAAACATCATACTTTATATATTCTCAGCCACTCAAAAGCTGAGGTAAATAAAGTAAATGATGGACAAACAACTACGTACACAGTTAAAATACATTTTTAGTGTTTTAATTGCCCCATGGTTTGTTATTCTGTACAGCCAGCCTTGTGATCCTATCGCCTTGCCACACTGCAGAGCCAGGCAACACATTTATTTTGTGGTTCAGAAATTCAGCTTCTTTTGTTAGCCTTCTATCAATAAGAAGATCTGACTGAGTAAATAGCAAAGCTGACCCAAGAAACATAAGTAGGAGAGCAGAGGTTTGTGTATAACAAGAATGGCTGGTCAAAATCACAAATTCTTTGGTAAGAAAAATGGTAAATCTATATGTATTTAAACTGAGCCAGCAATCCGGGACCAATGATGATGTCTGACCCACAAAGCATCATTGGCTGCTAGGATGCTAGTGGCTAGGCTGTCCAGCGTCATTGGGTGCTGGGATTCAGACAGGCGCACCATAACAACCAATGATGCTGTGGGACTACCAGCATTCCAGCTGGTGATGGTGTGCAGCCCACACAGAGTCATTAGTTGCTAAATTGCTGGTGGCCCCATTGTTGTTACCTGCTCAGCCACCAGTCAACCAATGATGCTATGTGGGCTGCGTAGCATCTTTAGTTGCTAGTGCACAGACAGAGGTTCAGCAGGTGGTCAAACTAGCCAATCTTTCGCACATTTGGCAAACTGTAAACAGCTTGGGTTAGTGTTGAATTCATGGGTCGACCCCAATCCAAAGCTCATCCCTATTTTAGAACCAATTAGTATCTAAGATGTGACAGGAGAACTTAAAGCAAGTTTCTCAGTACTCTTCTCATTTGAGGCTGCTAAAAGAAGAATTGATTTGATCCTTTAAAAAATAAATCCAGGCAGAATTGTTCTTAACTCTTGCATTGGAGCTACCCCAGCACTGCAAGGGTTAAGTGCCAGTTTTTGCCTAGGGACGAAAATAGAAAAATTATAATCAATTGAACCTAGCAGGTTCGTCCTAGACCAGTCCCTGCAGCCTGCCCCCTTTTCCGCTGCAGCGTTGGGTTAAGTTTTTTTTAATATTCAAAAATATATATAACTACTAAGTCTGTGTTTTTTTTCTTGTTCATCAGATGCCTTTTTGGTGACAGTTACCTTGGGACCTGCACCACCAGGGAATCCAGCATTACCAGGGGGGCCAGGAGGACCCTGTTGGGAAGAAAATATGCTTAATATGATACTAATGAACAGTATTAAAATGACAATACAATAAATAATAAAACAACACAAACATAAAATAATATAAAATAATCTTACAGGTTGGCCAGAAGATCCAGGAGCTCCGTCATTACCACGTGCACCCTTAAAGACACAAAAAATAGCAAGAAATGTAAATTACTTAGGCGTCTTATCTCAACTTCTAATGCAATGCAGAAACAACATTTTTACAATATTTATTATTACTTTTAAACTTATAGAAGTCTTTTCATTAGCTTTACCTGTTTGTGCACCCCATGCTTAAAGGAGAACTATGAGGTGAGTGATTTTCACTGAACCTCATAGTTCGAGCCGACGTGTGACAATGAAACTGTCACACGTTGGTTCAATAGATCGGGAAGTGACCGAACACATACTGTCGCTCACTCACTTCTCGATCATGTCCCTGCAGAGAGCCGTGACTGTCACTCACGGCTCCCTGCAGGGATTCCCCCCCTCCCCGCTCCGATCCTCCAGCGCTGACTGTCGGAACGGATGGGGGAGGGGGCGGGTATAGCTGGCTCTGCCTCTAGATAGGCAGAGCCAGCTGTCAAACACGCAGCTGGATGGATCTCGACAGTAATGTCGGGATCTGTCCCGGCTGCGGCGGTCTCACTATACACTATGTAGCTCGCGGTATACAGAGCTTTGGGTCACGGGAGGATGCCAGTTTGTGTCCTCCCGTGACCCTTAGGAGAACGATGGGGATAAACACTTACCCCATAGTTCTCCTTTAATGCTCTCATGATGTTGATTTATGCTAAGACAGCATTTACATGTCAGTTTATTCAGCTTTGCTAATGAGTTATCAGAACATTGACTATACTTGAACAGATGTATAAATTAATGTATATCACTTAATGTTATTTTTTTCTTTGAAATGTTCTATTTTCTTCATGATTTTTCAGTAGGAAGTTATGTTGTAATTTGCTATGTATTCTACTTTAAATGTTTTATTTTATTTTTTTTAGCTCTGAGTATGGCCAAATATGTTACAATAAATTTCCAACACCAAACTATGACTTTTTGACAGTCCTTTATTTTGGATTTCATTTCCCACAAGGTCTAGGTACTGCTGATTAAGAACCTAACTAGTACAATTCCCCCATCCATACCCTTGTCACGCCTGTGATAACTTAAACAAGGCATTTCAGGCAATGTATTTATGTCAGTGACCCAAGTAAGTTATCCATGCATTTACAGAGAGTCCACTGAAGGGCACATGGCCCAAAAATATTGTATCATGCACCCTTCCGTGCATTTTTAGTACATATATATATATATCTTATAATATTGTACTGGCAAGATATTTTCTAAACTGTTAAATATATGGCAAACATGAGTGCTCTGTAGAGCGGAATTCACTGTGGCAATGATATTACATACTTTTGGATACTATTGGATACTGTGGCAACCATTACATACTTTTGGATACTATTTATTTTAGACCAATTTAATAAATAGGCATATTAGGGGAAGTGGTAAAAACACCGAGAAGTGTGTATATTTTTCCTGTGAACATGCCATTCACATTCTTCATTGGCTGAATGATATATGTGGGTTTTGCTTGTATAAATGCATTTGTAACTGTTGTGCACCAAAGATGTCTTGTACTGATATTCTGTGAAGCATTATATGGGATTTCTGGATATAATATGCTGAGAAAGAGGTACGGAAATGCTCAAGAAAGAAAACATTGTGCAAAACAAATACAGATTTCATTTTGCTTTGTGTATTCAAAGTAATACTCTAGCAAAAATCGTGTAGTATGTACAGTGTACTACACTCGGATGTTGTGAAAAGATCCTCTTCTAAGTTATAGTTATTATCTTTCTTCCCCCCAGCAAGTTTAAACCTTTCTCTGTTCCCTAACCAGGAAGTTTGAACCTTTCCCTGTTGTATGAAAAAAATGGCTGGAGTTCTAATTTAAAAGGTCTACTAGAGCTACTTCCTAAATTACTCCCAAAACTTAATCACCACAAAAGGCCCTTACTAATAAAAAGAAGCAAAGACAAGCTCACTCCTTGTATTAAGATGCCCAAATTATTTAACAATTTAGTTATGTTTAACTAATTGCTACAATCTATTTCAACCAAAGGTAACTTACAGCTGTTCCAGGAGATCCAGAACGACCTCTTTCACCAGGTTGACCTCTTGGACCCTAGAAAGGAATGAAACAATATTTAAGTGCATGATGTTTATAATATTCCTACTTCATTTATCTTCATTCATCTGCTATTAACATACGTGAACTCAAATAAAATACTAAACAAAGAAACTGGCCACACCTTAATGATATCGACCTTCACCAAACTTTATTGCTCCAGGATAAGATCACAGGAGGTCTGCACACCAAGCCTTACTGTGACATGTTTCACACGGAAAGGGCTAATTATAGAGATTGGCCATTTTCTTTGTTTGTTTTACATGAGAAGGAATTATGAGCTCCATCGCCCAACACCTGTAGCCATTGAGACAAGTGGACTGTGGACTTATGTTTGGCAGCTTCCTTTGGTATTGTACACAGTAATTAATGCTATCATAATTTTGCATATAGAATAATTTTAATAACCAAAATCTTGGTATATTTATTCATATTAAATGTGATTAAATATTAATATCGAATGTGTAGTGTGATGTTTTAGTCTTTATTGCTTGCTGAAAGTTGATCTGCATGTTTTTGCCATTATTTGTCATTCAATAGGCGTGTACACCCTATGCTGTATGGCAGGTCACATTTTTTTGTTACATATATGTAACAAAAAAAATCCTTTAAAATGTGCCAAGTCTAAACTGAACTTGAATATCTTGATTATCTTAAATATAACTTGAAATCTTGAATATTTTTATTAATAGAAATAACAAAATGACTTACTGCACTGCCAGGTAATCCATTGTCACCAGGAGCACCAGGTTCTCCCTAAAAGAGAAAATACATTCAATGACAGTGAAATTATATTTTTTTTCTGATTTAATTCTGTATACATAATTCTGTCCAACAATCTATTAGAATGAGAATTTTGTCCTGTGGTTTGTACTGTAAAGTAGGGAGGAGGTTTCTACCATGGGTTTGAAGCAAATCCAGTGGGTTCAAGATTCATGATTCTAGCAAATGTTTGTGTAGTTTGGCCCTGGAGAATTGTTTCATAATGCACTGAACGGCAGCCAGAAGACTTAGAAGGACCAATAGGCGTCTTTTTGTATAAGTCAACCCTCATTATAAAAGGAGGTGGGCACATTTCAATGTATTGAAAGCTGGTGTAGGGAAAGGTTTCTGAAGCTGACAAACTGGGAAGAGATTAGGGTCAGATAGAAAACTGTAATTCTAATTGTTAGCTCTTTAGGCAATCAATCTCTTAATTCTTTTGTTTTTTTAATGTATTTAATTGTATTTTGTGGTTAATTTGAGGTCAGGTCAGGTTGCTTTTAGCTGCTGTCCTCTTTATAGTAAACTTTTTTTTTTATTATTAACAGTAAGCCATCTTTTTAAAAAGAAAATTACTTTTGTTTCAGGTGTGTTATTTTGGTGTTTTCATCAAAAAATGGGCTTTTTGTTTTTAATTTATTTTGGGGAGTATATTGGTTTTTATAGTATGTTGATATGGTTTTTTTTAGGCTAAACCAGTGTTTGTCAAACTTTTTCCATTCACGGCATTATTTAAAAGTATGAAAAATATCAAGCCTAAAATGTAAAAAACGTAAATGTGAAAAAATGACTTGCGTGATCCCTCCAAATTACATACCAGACCCTTTTCGACGATAGAGGCATGGCATGAATTTTAAGGGGGACCCCGTGCAAAAAGTGCCACCCTCCTTCTTTCATATCAGAACTCTCTTTCACAACGGAAAGGCCTGATGCTGTGCAAACTTTTTAAAGGGCACCCCTGAGGAGACCAGAAGGCACCCTGGTTGAGAAAGGCTGGGTTAAACTGTTTCAGGGGTGGTATTTTGGGATTTTTACTCATTTTTTTATTTGCATTTTATGTTAATAGGCCTTTTTCAAGTTTAGGAAGCTCAGTAAGATGCAGCATAATTTGAAAGAAAGAATAAGTGCAAGAACAGTATGCACCTAAACCACCTCACATTAAATCACTCACATTCACTGAACTCCTCCCCTATCCCTATTGATAAAATAAAAGCCAGGCATACACTGGTTAGGCCTATTATCCCTGAAATACATGTCCTAGTGCTGGCAAATTTTACACTACTGCATTCTCTGCAGTATCCTAATTCTTGTATTAAAGTCTCAGCTTATATTCTTTTGGGTTGATTTGCTAAATGCAAATAGGCTGTTTACTTTGGAAGGGAGTTTTCCTTTAGCTTTGTGAAACTCTGCTGACTTCTATCATCCAAAAATATGCAAGCAAAAATCCTTTTTTTTTAAAATTCTTCTTGCATTTGATTGGGTATTCTTTGCAAAGTGAATTTATCCCCTATTCACAGCAGTTTTATACTGATGTGTCATCTCTGGTCTTTTAATTCTTGTAGTAAAACACCTGCATGTACTTTTTCTCTAGTACATTTCGGCCATTTCTTGTGCCTAAAAGTCAAATTTCAGTGAGTTACTAACAGCTTAAAACACCCACTGTGTTTTTATATTAGAGGGAAAATATAGCTGTGAGTTTAGGACCTCTGTTGTGCACTTTGAAGATTAATTTCTCCACAAAGCCTGAGGCAACAGAGGTCGGTGAGGACCTATTTTAAAGTGCTTTTAGTGATTGTTCATCATTTTTATATATATACACATATGTGTATCTTACAGATAATTTCTTAATGCATGTGCGTTTTTGTAATTCATATTATCTCTATTTGGTTTGTGTTGATTGATTTTGGCTGCACTGCTATATATGCTACAATATAGAATTAGAGATCTTGTCCGCATTTTCCGTTGTCGTCAACATGGCAGTTCTTCACTGCAACACTGCAAGCAAATGTTGTGGTGGTGCTTATGGCATGCTTTTATTTCTGTAGGTAGAATAGTTATACTAATTTTTCTTTTTAGAAGTGGCAGTGGAAATCAGTGGAGAAGGGAATGTGGGGACACCAGAATAATGCCTTGTTTAGGAATACTATTGTTAAAGTTGGAACTGTATCAGTTTTACTATATTCTGTAATTTCAATCTGACGTAGATAATAAACATTTATTTACCCTAGCTCCAGCAGAACCTGTATCTCCCTTTGTGCCATCTCTTCCATCAATGCCCTGTAAATGGAAGAAGAATAATGCAACTCATACTATATTAGACCACATTACTATTACAAAGCATTTAAAAAGAAGAATAAAACAAAGACTTAATGTATAAATGTTTTTGCACTATGCCGTGGTTAATGCAGACACTTACTCTGTGGCCTTTCATACCAGGGAAACCAGACATGCCAGGTGGTCCTCTATTGCCCTGTAAAATAACAATAAGAAATTAAAGCTGTAATTCATCTACCTGCACATTATAAGGGTACTGGGTTCAGCTTCTGCTATAGAATGACAACAATCTATAAATATATATATATATTATATAATATAATATTCACTTACAGGAGCACCAGCCACTCCACGCTCTCCAGGTCTGCCTGGCCGGCCTGACTCACCCTAAAATAATAAAACAGACATTTATTTAATGCTGAAGTGATATATTGTGTTGTGCATGAGATTAACATAGTGCAAATACCCTATATATTATGGTTCAAAAGCAAGAGGGACAACTGACATATAATAAGATTTATGTATGTGTAAAGTTAATTTTAAGACTTGATATTAATGACCGCTACAGCTGATAAGTCCTATCCATAAGGCTATGTGAGCCTCCTGTTCCGCTTCTGTGCACATCCACATACCCGACCCCGTATCTCTTCCCTCACACATGTAGTTATGGTTCTGCCTTGCTAGTTATGGAACACAACAAAATAACAAAGCAAAAAGGAATGTCTATGACCTTGTTCAAAAGGTAATTTGGCAGGCATTTGCCTCACTAGCCAAGCACACCTGACTACAAGATGAACATGACACTAGGCATTGCATGACTTCACACTGACAAGAACATTGCAGGCAGAGCAATCACAATAGCCCGATGGAGTCTGAAACAACAAATTAACTCACCATTTCAGTGGGTGTGAGAATGTGAACTGCTGTGTGTGTAGGAGTGTAAGTGAGTTTGTACTGTTTGATTTTTCATTGTGCTTAACATTTGAAGGACTAGGAGAGCATTGACTGCAAATAGGCAATCTTGATATCATATCTTGGTTTATCGCTACCTCATATGGGCAATAGGTTAAATAACTTGTCTCTTATTATATGTATGTAAAATCACTTAAATGATTTTGCTGCAAAAGTTAAGTACATTGATTTTTATATTTTGGATAATTCTGTTGGAATACATTTCTAATTTATTGCTAAAGAATAATACAGGCAAACTTATAAATAGTTAGATCAACTAAAATCAACTAACGTAAGAAAAATAAAAACTTTTGATCATACATTATTATGTGTTCTGATAGCGTAATAAAAGTAAAAAAATTAGACTGATTTAAGATTCGAGTGTTACATTTAGACTACAGCATGTACCAAAAATTAAATCACTTCCCTTGAAGAAAACCCCTAGTTCCTGTACAACTAATGTGAGTCAACACTGCCATCTGCTGTTCTTTTTGTTTAATGACAGCAGCTAAAAAATGTGTGCTTTTGTAAGTAGATTTATTCTCTTCTTTCAAAAATGTACCTTTGAACATTTAACCATATATACTTGCATACATTTATATTTACATTTCATGCCGCAAGTTTTTTTTGTCACTTATGAACATGTACTATATAAAGCAATGCACATAGTCACAGTTATTGCTATTAAAGGAAAACCAACAATAGGAAAAACAAATACATATTGCTAATCATCTTCTAAAAATACTAGTTGCCTGGTTTTATCTATCCACGTACACACCACCTCATCTATGCCCATAGCCCTCAGCTTGTGTAGCAAGCGTTTGTGTGGTAAACTGTTTTTTTGTCTTCAGTATTCATTGAGTATGCAGATGAGAAGTTCTGGCTTCACTTGCTGCAAACTAGCTCCGGGTTATTGACTAAGCACAGAAACCATAGGATGAACATTAATGTTAGGCACCTATAATTTTCAGGATAGGCCAGTAATGGCAATCCACTAATATATTTTGTTTTTGATAGGTTTCCTTTCATTGTTATGATTAATTACCACAATACAGTTCTTGCCAATCATTTACCATGCATCTAAAAACAAAGGCATGATCAGCTAATTTATTATGCCTTGTGTCTAGGGAAGAGGAGCTGACCTTTCAGTGAGGGCCAAGAGGCCAGGCTCTTATACAGCCCCCTCTGAACTCACTGTGGTAAAAAGTGCTCCTGTGAAAGATTTCCAGCTTCTTGCATATTGATATGTGCAGAGCTTATAGCAGCTCCGTCTATTGTTATTCTTATTGATATACGAAGAAAAGGTAGAGGAATAATAGAGACAAGCAGTATGGTAATGGTGGTTAACCCATGTAGATGGAAAAGTGGAAAGTCCATAAAAACAAGAGCTTATGGCAGCAAAATCTCAAACTTCTTTAATATTTCCCTTTTTGTAACATATTATCATTTTTTGCTCTCATGTGAATATGAAACTACAAAGCATTAATACATTATTGTTTAATTTCATGTAGAGAACATAAACTTATAGATCCACTGTTCTAAGAGATGAAAATTAAACTTACATCTTTTCCTGGCTGACCGGGAGGGCCTATAAGTCCTGATGGACCTGGTGGTCCCTATAATTACAGAAACACATCATAGTGAATACAAACAGGTATAAGCCCAAACATAAACATCAAGTCCTGGTTCCCTGGCTAGGGCACCAATATGCAATGTGTGCACATTATAGGCAACCAAGCACCACAATTATAAAATAAACTTTGAAATACAAACAGGAAGCACAGTCAATTGGTCCATTTTTCATCTAGACATTTTTGTGGTGCACCAGTTCCCCCACTCCCTTTTGCCAATATCCTGGTGATTTATGAAAAAACTGCTGGGGATGCAAGTGATCTGCTCCCAAATGCACCTTCTGCAGGCTTCTATGTGTCTTTCCCATACAGAAAGCCATGTAAAAATAAGTTTCTCCCAGATTCAAAGCACTGGAAGGGTGATTGTGATTGGTGATACAGGAAGTAGAGTGAGGAACTTACACAGCAGATGGTATATAACAGCAAACCCATTACTGTATATACAAAATACATTCCGAGTGAACTGGCTTGCAGGCCTTAATGTATATAGCCTTAGAGGACCTTAAAATGTAAAGGTCTTAAAGTATATAACCTTAGCGGGGATATTATTAAAAACTTTCTGATTTTGGAACAATTGCAAATTTTGCTGGGTAGTATTGGCAGCTCACTGATTGCTTATGTTTGTTGTCTGGAACTGTTCTATAATGTCAAAATGGCTATGAGAAGCAGTTTTCAATAAGACCAGAATTTTGTGTAAATACTTTTCAGTTTTTCTTTATTGTTTCGCACTGTTTGAATGGCCTTACATACAGTGGGAAAACATTTTTCTTCCCACTGTATGCAAGGGAAAAACCTTACATACAGACCTGGTATGACAGCTGGCTGCTCCTTTTAAGCCCCAGCAGAATGTCAAACTGTCAGCTTTATTTAATGAGGTAACTCAGAGTGCTATATATACGTGCAAATTCCTGTAACCCATAGCCAGCAATAATATTTCTTTTACTGTAGTCACACAAAGAAACATATGATTGAATCTGTGAAAGCTGTCTCCTTGGCTGATATAATTAAAGCGATACCCTGCTGTTTCCCTTTGTACATACTGTATTAAAAAGACAAGTTTTATTTATGAAGACTGTAACAAAATGAAATGTTTTGTTGCCTGAAAATGTTTTATTCTCTTACATGCACTAGCTGAAATCTATTTGTTGTACTTGGCAGTCTTCATATATAACTCTCTTTTCATTGTTTACTATATTTAAGACATCAGTTTATCTCTCTGTACTTCCTCTATGAATAACTCTGTACTGACTGCACAAATGTGTATAAGAGTTATATTTATTAGGACAGCTATCATTAATATTATTTCTCTGTACACAATGTACATATAAAACATTTACTATGTAATTTATTTTTTTTTTAAATAGCGGACATCGGAGCACGGGACCGGCAGCGGCGACGGGACACAGGTGGTGGGGGGTGGGGGCGCGCACACCCGCAGATCGTGCAAGCAATCGGGCGTCTCTAGAGATGCCTGATCGCTTGTATGTAAACAGCCATCGCTGGCTGTTTACATGCTAACAGTTTTCCCTCTCGTGTGCGGCGCTCAGCGCGCGCACGAGAGGGGGGAGGGGCAGGACGTCTTAAGACGCCCACCCGCTCTGAGCAGACTTCCGTCCGGCCGTTCACAAACGGCCATGGATGGAAGGTGGTTAAACAAAAGTGTAAGTGACTCTGAAAGGCTTTAACCATGAAAGTTGAAAGGTCTAAAACAATGCTGGATGTTTTGCTGTCCAACCTACCCAACAATCTTGTGCAGTAGCTTATTTGGAAAAAAATCATATTGTAGGCAGTGACAACCTTGCCTCTGCAATTTAGGGAAGCTATTGCATAGGTGCTTATCATTGGAGAGGCGAGCTGGCTAAAAAAAAAAAAAAAAAAAACCTGCCTTGGGTGCTCACACTGAGGGAGGGGGGATATATAATAAGAGCTGAATGTCTTTTCAGAGTCCATTTAACCTATGGCTTTTAGGTAAGCACCCCTTCTTCCCTTTTTTCTGTAGCTCAAGCAGGTACCCTTAAAACAGCATAATTAAAAAAGCATAACAATGAAAATAATCACATGGCTAAAGATATCACTTGTTATGACCAAAAACAAATATGTTGAGCCTTTGGTTCTCATATTACTGAGACTTATAGCCACTCTGCAAGAACAGTGGTGTAATAGGTAAGAATTATCAAGGTTTAAAATAGTTACTTACAGGTGGTCCAGACTGTCCAGATTCGCCAGGGGGTCCTTGATAACCATGAGGTCCCTAAATCAAATTGGCATTTTAATGCAAAATTATATCACTTTTTCCATAAACATTTGTCCTATTGTCAATATTTCTTAAATGCAGCTGTAAATAAGCATGCCCAGAGTGTCAAACACAGTAATTACAATATATTCCAGTTCATTCATTGTCTTTTTTTTGTGTGTAAAGGTGGATACAGACAGTAGATACTCATTACTTGATCAATTCTATTTTGGCTAGGCTGGGTATTGATCCTCAAGTGAAACAGCATAGGTAACAGCAGACTGGATAAGCTATGTAGCTAAAAAAAAATTATTGGTTGGTTTGGATCTTTTTTGACCAACTGCTGTTGTTTCCCTGGAATGCAATTGACACCAGACATGTCTGCGGACTTCTCACTACCTGCATGCACATTTACATGCATGATTGGCCAGTCTGATTTATTTAGCTATATAACAATGATATAATTGTAAACAGTGGCGTCACAAGGGGGGTGCGCCCCGCACTCGGGTGACACCATTGGAGGGGTGACACCAAAATGACTCACAGTCATTTTGGCGTCACCCCCCTCTGAAAAGTCGGGCGCTCGGTCACGGACCGAACGCCTGGCAGTATCAGGAGGGGACCCGGCGGCATACCTTTTCCCGCCGGGTGACTGTCCCCTCCTCTCTCTGCCGGCATCCATCACCAAGATGGCCGCCGGCAGGTATCAGAATACTGCCGCGCGTGCGTGATGACGTCAGCGCACACGCGTGTGGTGACATCACGCGCATGCGCTGTGACGTCTCGGCGGGGTGACACTCGGTTGGCAAATCAAGATTTGGCATTCTTAGTAATGTCTTGAAACCCAAGATTCACTTATCTCTAATCCGTGGATTTGGGATTCTAATGCATGAGCTTTGAGCATGGCCGATTTTTTAAATATAGGAATGTCTTTTTCTAAGCATTTTTCATTTTTTAGGTGGATTGTTTGTTTTCATAATTATGGAGCTATAGCTTATCATTTGTAAGGGCAGTATTTGTATTTTTTATGCTTGCCAATGTAACCTGACTTTATTTTAAATACCCTTTTCACTTGTTTTCATTACTAAAGGTGCCTGCACATTTGCTAGGCTGACCACATTTAGATAAGATTGCTGGTTCTGTATTTTTTCCATACTCTAATAGAGCAAATGTAATTATCACTGTCTATGTACCAACTAGGAAAACTTCTCCCACATCTTACTTTGTTTGACACCTAAATAGATATCTCCCAAATATGGACCCATTTTAATGTTAGTCATATTTAACGGTAATGCTTATTTGCTTGTTATTTGCTTGTTATTTTTAATATATTATGTTTTTTTCATATTGAATTCAGTTATATATTATCTTAACTGTTTGAAATGCAATGCACCAGCTAGCTACTGAACAACTTAGTAAAAAATTAAGATTACATTCTAATGGAAAAAGCAGTCATTATACTTACAGTCTGTCCAGCAGGGCCAGATGGTCCAGGAGGGCCAGGAGGTCCAGGATGACCCTACATAGTAAAAGAGAAGGAACATATTACACTAATTGGAGTTTTTGACCATCAAATCTTAGAAACAGCTCTATAACTAGGATCCTGAATTGCTTGACAATGAAGCACAAACTGTTATGTTGTGTATAATTGTATATATCCTTGTTTAAGGTTTGAAGCACTTTATGTATAATTAATCTTAAATTGGTTAAATAATTTGCACTTTAACCTCCCTGGGGGTATGATTCTTTTCTGTTTCGTTTCTTTTCCGGGTCGATTTTTTTCGCAATTTTTTTTCCTCTTAGATACTGGACTTTAAAACATACTAGTTGGAGCCACCAACAGCAGTCTTGCTAGCTAAGGGAGTGGCTCGTGTGGCCTACACAAATCTTAGTGCTTGTTTAGTTTTCAAAAAGAAGAGATACTGATTACAGACTACAATTCTACATAAATTATTATGGGTATTTCCTAAATGCTATATAAGTACAAATCATATAGATTCTAATGAAATAGAGAAATAAGCAGTGCCCCTTTAAGACTGGTTTATTGAATGCATTTATATAAAATATACCATAGTATATTACTACTAAAACCAGGGCCACATTGTACACCCCAACTAGGGAAGAACTCTGCTAATATCACTATATGACACTGTAATCCATGCAGATGCATGGAGTATACAGTGATTTATGTGTAAGGTGTGTATGCGGCCAGATTGGAAAGTTGAGACATGTCATAGCTCCTATAAACCCTCTATGAACCTTTAAAGTTACTCACAAGATAGACTTCATCATATTTTGTGAGTCAGCAGAAATCAAACGTGTTGAAAATGTCTTCCATTTTATGAAATCACCCGGGGTGTGATATTTTGTTCTGTAACATCTGCATTCAAAAATCTTGTATGGCCAAGCCTTTAGGTATAGACAGTGGCAGAGCTCCTAGAGTGATAGTATGCATATGTATCAACATTTCTAAAAATGTTTTTAATCTAAATATTATAGTTTAAACAGTTCAAGCTTTTTTAGTGAAATTATGTTCCATTTATTTAATCGAATAAATAACAAAAGTGTTTGGGAATAAACTCAACCTTGTCCTTATTTGATGAAGAATGTAAATATGAAAGCTTTCTGCATGTTCTTTGTACTTTAATGAAAAGTTTTTTACAAACATTATCCATAAACATATGCCATTGGTAAATTACCACTCTGAAAGCTCACCAAAAGGACACACTTTATTTAGTCCAACCATCTTATGAAAATTCCTTGCCAGAACTTAAGCTTAATCCTTTTAATGTCTGCAGATAAATTAGCTCCTTTGAAGCACAGTCTAAGTAATAAATTATTCTGCAGATAAAAAATTTACTTTCCTGTGTCTTTTTATAGTACATAGATATTTCCTAATGTAGCCATGTTTTTCATAGCACATATGCAAGTTCAACATATGCCTGTTGTTCATATTTACTTAGTGGATCAAGTCTGACTTTTGAGATAAAAATCAGATGTTTCTATAAAGTTTGAAATCATAACTCCTTATTTCAGCCTTTGGGAATCACTGTGCACAAAACCATTTCATTTTTAAATCTCTCAAAGACACCCAATGATAAGATATGTACTCGAGTTTTTAGCCTGCAAACAGGTTGTGGCCATGTACAGAATGTCATCATGGAGAACACAAAAACACCTTATGGTATATGTGAAGAAACAGGTCTGTAGCACAGCACTAAGGCAAAAATATCTCACTGCCAAGTCACCAAAATCACCTTGTCAGTTTTTAGGTGAGCTGTCTGTTTAAAGAACATCTTTCATTATACCCTACTTTACCTTGAAAAATGTATACTGTGTATATATATATACTATATATA
>NW_017306492.1:1586569-1606824 GCF_000935625.1 Nanorana parkeri
AACACATATATATATATATATATATATATGCGTGTGTGTGTGTCAAGTTCATATTGCTCACTCCTACTGTGGAATGTCAAGCAAAGAGCATATTTATGCAAAGGATGTACAACAATAGAATCTGTATTTTTTTTATAACCAAAACATATGCAGAACAGGACAGGAGTATGGAGAATCCAAGAAGTGTCACCAAATGATTCTGTCAGGTCCCGCTTACGTGGTCTACAGCAAATAATAAATGCTATAATGGAATGTAAATCAGTAGCACATAAAGAGTCATGTTATGTCATATGGCGTTAGGAAAAACACTTCCTCCGAACTGTGGATTAGAGGAGTTTGATTTAGTAGGAATGAATGTCATCATTAGCTAAAATGAAAAGCTTTGGTTAATAGCGTTCATGCAACACATAAGTATTTCTTATAAAGAAGAGTTAATAGAGAAGTTAAACATTTAAGTAAATTGACTTTAAATGACTTAGAATGAAATAAAATAATTAATACCTGTACCTATGTAGAGATTTAACATTTCATGCAAGGGCATCTACTTTTTGTTGCATTTTTACCAAATGGAAAAACTGTCACCTTCTTTCTTATTCATAAGAAAGGCATCCTTTTCTTGTTTCATTTAACTCCTAACCATAGGCCTTCACCCCGAGCACAATTACGAAACCACAACAGCGGGCACTGTGTTTTTAGTCACTGAGCTGGTGGAAAGATCACAAAGATCTCTCTATGACTGGCTCAGTGATACATAGCACAGCAGCACTTGCCACTTACATTCCTCACATAACAGCCGCAGTCCTCAGTGCCTGGAAAGCTGCGAGGAAGCATGGCTGCAGCTTCCTAATAGGCTGCACACGCCTATGCTTATAACTGTATAACTTGTAACAATATTTGGTTTACATAGCAATTGAATTGCCTGTTTAAATGGCTGAACAATTGAACCACAAATAATAATAGTATTGGCATTGGCATTAATATGATTGCTTGTTGTAGGGATTGATGTGAGAAATATGACACTTCAGGAGTTGAATGAATAGACTCTGTTTAACCACCTGCTGTCCGGCCGTTGTAATTAAACGGACGGACAGCGGCTTCTTGAATGTGGGTGGGTGCTTTTAAAGCCCTGCCCGTGGCCGCCGCTAGGCGGCGTGCACGAATGGGAAATCGGCTTTGAATGTAAACAGCCAGCGATGGCTGTTTACATACAAGCATTCAGGTGTCTGTAGAGACGCCCGATCGCTTGTGATATGCGTGCGGGTGTGCGCCCCCCCCTCTGTCGCAGCCGCTGCAGGCGATCCCGAGCTCCGCTGTTCCCGGTGTGAGCCCGGGACCATCACAGCAGCTCTGTGGCCATAGTTCAAATGGACAGGAAGGGGGTATAAACATCCCGGTCAGCAAGTGGTTAAAGTGAAAAATATCAGATGGAGGAGACTTGTGGATTGTGAGCACCAAAATGAATCAGTGGTGGGAACACGCAGGGGGGAATTTATCAAAATTAGAGCAGATAGAATCTGGAGCAGTTGCCCAGGGCAACCAATCAGCTTCTCTCTTCAGTTGGTTCAGTTGAGATTTGAAAATGAAAGAGAGAAGTTGATTAGTTGCAGTTCACAGCTGCTCCAGATTTTTCCTGCTCCAGTTTTGATAAATCCCCCTTATAGTGTGGTGTCTTCGTTTGTTGGGTTAGGTTTGTGGTATGTGGGTTGGACAAAGCCAGGAAGCCGGAAAAACTTGCCATAACAGTCTCTGAAAATCATAGGAATCTACTTGATGGATTTCACCATTTTATTTTAGTGACTGAAATATCAATTATTATTATTTGTCCTTCGTTGTTTAATCTACAGTATCTAAAGGTTCATAAGGCTGAGAGAAAGAAATCATTACTATATATCTAAACCAAATCCAAAACCCAAAAACACATATCTGATTCTGCAGATTACAAGTACTTAGATGTGGTGCCAAGTACTGTAAGTGATCTGCAGACTCAAAAAAAATCATGTTTATTGTGCTAGAAATCTTGAGCCTGCGTGACTTTCTGTAGACTGCAATGAAATCTCAAACACTGTTATTAGCTTTCCTGGCTACAAAGCAATGCCCCTCTTTGAAATCGAGATGAGAAAAGAGGTAGGAGTTTGCAGTCTACATCAGGAGAACAGCCTATGGTGACAACACTGCCCCTCACAGATACAGTGCAATTAGTGAGAGTTATCACTCTAGGACAGTAAGAGTGTTACTGGCAGGATAATCTGGTAAAAATTGAGTGAACCTGCAATATATTAACTTTTTGTTTTTGAGTTTAGATACTCTTTAACCCGAATGGTTTTCTTACAACTAACATTATCCACAGTTATAATTACCAGTGGATAATATAAGAATATATTGATTCAGAAGACATTTTACAATCAGTGAGTAAATGATCAAAGGGATTTCATGTTCACTAGTCTTGAAATGCTTTTATAAATCACAATGTTTGGCAAACTATCGTGCGTAGAATTGTTTGTGTAGAAATATTTACACTCCTAAAAACATGTGCTGTTTCCATCTAATAATTAGGTTACAGAAGAATGTTTAATAAATATTAGTAGACATGTAAACACTAGTTATTTTTCCATGCTTTGACCCACAAAGAAGTGATGTTACGATGCAGTAATATATGGTAAAATTAGTTGTTGTTGTCAAGTTGTGTCATAACAATGTAACATACATTGTAAACTGCTTACTTATTAGCAATGAGTGAAGTACACAATTAATCAGTCATTTACACATGTGATTTGCCAATAGTGTTTCAAACTATGATTTATATTGTAAGGATTCAATTATCTAAGCTAACAAAGCTTACACTTAATTTCCCCTTAAGCTGAAATCTAGGTAAATATAAGTTAACTTTTCATCAAAATCTTAAAGGTAGTAGTACACTAAGCCAATTGGAGCTCTGTTGTTTTAAACAGTGCTGTCAGTCTGTACACTGAGCATGATTACACATAGGGAGAATGCTCAACAATGTAGTCTGCAAAGAGATAGCAGCTTGAGTTGTATGGGTTGAATTGCCTATCTCACAGGCTGAACGGAATTCCAATCCATTGGTAGGTCAGGCTGTTCACATGCTGTATATGTATTTCAACTCTATTTGGCTGCTTGCCTGGAGTTCAACATATCTGCAAGCTATTGCTTTTGTGCTAGCATCTCGTTTAGCCTATAGGTGTGGTGAAAAGTATTCCATCTCATATGAAAGTTCTGAAAGTTTGGTGGATTTAGCCAGAAATGCAACTTGCAGGCAAATTTTTAGTCTGTTTTAACATCATGATTTCTTTGGATAACCTCTTGGAGAGAAATGAGTCAACCGGTAATATTTATTTTTTAACATATTGCTAGGTCCAAGAACCAAATTCAGTATCAGCATTCACCTTGGACACGTCAACCTTCCACATTGAATGAAAAATATCCACTTTTGCAGCCAAATTGGGA
Source organism: Nanorana parkeri (assembly GCF_000935625.1). Lineage (NCBI taxonomy): Eukaryota > Metazoa > Chordata > Amphibia > Anura > Dicroglossidae > Nanorana > Nanorana parkeri. The sequence continues at coordinate 1,590,035 of NW_017306492.1, forward strand.
TAACGTCCATTTTATATTTGTTACATGTTTCTCATTCACATAGAATGATGTGAATAGATCTAAAAGCATTGTATGTTAATGAGGCGAATCTCAGTCTGCCTTAAGTCTTTCTATTAGGACAATCAGCATTTCCTGTTACTGAAATTGAGAGAGAAGCCTGCAAAGGCCTACAACATAGAATTAGGTAAAGAAATAGAAAAAAGTAAGATATTTTAAATAATATATATTTTGAGATTTGCTGTGTGAATAGAAACACATACCAAACATGTAGTAGGGGTTTTCTCAAGTTTGCTTTTGAAAGTGGTAATACACTTTAAGTCATTAGTGACTGTGTCCATTCTTCAAATTTAACAACATAATGCAATATAATAAAATGTCCATTCATCCAAAGAATTTGGACTAATTAACAAAAGGAATACATATCAAACACCCAAACAACCTCATGCTAATATTAGACAATTACCCTGAACCTGAATAGGTGTTTGAAGGGCATGCAGGTTCACTGCATCATTTCATTTACTCCTTTAGTAAATTAGTCCTGTGGAGTGTGTTTTAAGTACTTAGTTACGTGATAAAAATCTGTTAAAGTCCTTACTATTTCTGAAAAAAGGAAGGTTATCTGAGATAAAATAAAGATTACAGTCTTACAAGCATTGATTGACTCCCCATTTGACCTCCGCCAGATTTGAAATCATATCCAGATTTTGAGTCATATTGAGGCTGGTAGGGCTGTAAAAAAGACAATAATGTAGAAAAAGAGTTATTACTTAAAATACATAAATATTTAATTTACAGGCGTCCCCATATCTTTTGGAAAGTGATGTCTTATGGTAGTAAAATAGAAGGTAAATGCAAATATTTATAATATATAGCTGCACGCTGCACGTTTGTAAAGTCGATAACAAGTTGTCTTATGGAAATGCTTCTTTTCTTCTGAAATATGAATTTCAAACTTTCAGACTGGATGATATTTATTGTAATATTTTATGTCTAGACTCTACAGTGTGTAAAATATGAAATCTACAGACAATATGGTCAGTGTCAATTACCATTTTAAATGTCATAGGGAATCAAGTACAGCTTTATGTATGTCTTCACCATTGTGTGCAATCATGTATCCAGCCTATATTTCTTATTAAATATACTAAAACCCCTTGGCAAAAATCATTTTGCGGGCTACAGAACATTGCTTTACTGGATCCTGCTATTCCTGGGATTTATACTGGAAATACTTTACTTTGGGAAGTTCAGCAGAACACAAAGGTTAGTTCTATAATGAACATGTCTGCCTTCCAAAATGCAGTGCACTCTGCACCCTACTGAATCACATCCCAAGCCATGTGTTAGTCCCGGCCCTCCCTATATAAACTATTACCTATTGTTTGACATCAGTTCCTCTCTGTGTATGGACATAAAGATACAGATGTCTCACTGAGAACAGGGTGTGATGAGACAGCTACCCTGTCCAACCCTATTGAATCTCTGCACTGGAAACACTGTGATGCTCCTTCAACAAGATGAGGTGTAAATGTAATTGTGCACCTTCCCATTCTATCCTGCATGTTAGCCTCAAGATAAATGTAACATTTCCAAAAGTATTGCTGTGCAATATTAGTCTTTACTTAACCTCATTTAATCTTAAACTAGAAAGACTCATTCACACCAGCCTAGTCTGCTGTGGCTTGTAAAACACATTAAAGGGAATCAAATCTGGAGCAGACAGTATCTGGAGCAGTTGCCCATGGCAACCAATCAGCTTCTCTCTTTCATTTTCAAAGCATTACTGAAGAAACTGAAGAGATAAACTGATTGGCTTCTGTGGGCAACTACTCAATCTCAACCATGTGAGGGATAGATAACACTCTGCCCTGCCACCTCTCTGTCAGAAGTGGTTGCCACCTCTCAAACCTCAGATTAAAGCAACATTAGACACTGCTGAGCTGAGGAAAGTTCTAGGCTCCTCCTTAGCTCTGGAGTATCATAGTATCATCTGACACAGGTCAGGGAAAGAGCTGGGAGGACTTCCCTTACATTGCCATATGCCGCTGCATCTGAGGTTTGATGAGTGAATTTTACAGGGGGACAGGGGGATTTGTTTTGTGTGTGATTTTAGCTTAGGGGGTAGAAAATTAGTGCTGGCCCCTGCACTGTGTGTTACATATTACTGACCTATGAACTCTGCGTTACTTACTACAGACCCCTGGATTCCTTTCAACAAACCATTCTTACATGCCTTGCTCGGTTACCACCTTAATAAAAAAAAGTGTGCTACACCCTGGTGATCTTTGATTTCCATGTTATTCAATTACATTTCCATCTCTCCAGGGTTGCTACCCCTGATCTATGTCCTCTCACTCTTGTGTCATCTCCTGAAAATATGATTATAACTTACATGAAAATAATAATGTGTACAATATTTTTTCTCATAGAACCTACCTATGAAATGTGGAATGTGAAAATGCAAAATAGAGTTTACATACCCCTCCAGGGGAAGCACAGTTTTCACAAATTCCAGGAGGGCCAGGAGGACCAGGTACACCAGGACCGCCATTCTCACCATTTCTGCCAGGAATGCCATTAGTGCCCTGATAAGAAATATAAATACTGTGTTATATACAGCAATTCTTGCCAGAATACCTCATTTTCATCTGTACTATTGGTAATTGTTAAAACAGTTTATTTGCCTGTTTGTGCATCTGAAAACTCCATTAAACATCTATTTGTTGGTTTGGCCTAAAGTGACAGTCTCATTGTCCCAGGTCGGCTAGAACTATGAGGTGAGTGGAAATCACTCATCTCATAGTTCTCCTTTAATTACATAAGCTTCTTAGGCAGTTCTTTTTTCTTTCTTTGTATTTATTTATTTATTTTATTAATTTTTTTTCAAGTAGTGTTCTTTGTATTTGTGTTTTTTTTTTCCTTTTTTGTTCATGTATTTAATCCTTATTTTTGTACTGTCTCTTTTTTAATGTTACTTATTTACTATATGTTTTTAACTTTCATTGAAAGAAACCTAAAATAATAAAGCTTATAGGAGGCTGTGTTTTGTCACAAGAATAGGTTCATAATAGTTGTAAGGATACATGTAACCCTCAGGATAATTTGTCAATAATTTATTTGTTCAGAAATGTTTATTGAAATACCTTTTATTAGAAATATTAAATATGTTGATTATGTTTATTACACCTATGTCCTGTCCATACATATATCTGTTTGATTGTAAATATTTACTGTTTAGATAGTTTCTTAGCTTTGAGACATTCTAAATTAGTAATGTAAAAAAACAGCTAAATACAATTGATCCCTCCCCCAAACCTTCTATTTTAACCAGCTGTGGTCCTTGCTACAAGCTACAAACCCCCAAAAACTTTACTGAAGTACACAGGGTGTGTGAAGTACTCCTTGTCCTTCTGCTTCACTACCAATCTCCCCTTCACATTTGCTGGTATTTTGAGTTTGTTTAAATACAGCTGCTGCTGTCAAACAACAGACCTTCTGACACGGTGTTTATAAACACTGTTCAGGTGTGAGATCGGGACATATAAAGTAACTTTGTTACTTTTGCATTTAGACTCAGTTCACATCTTTGCAATGTGGGAGCAGAGGTGTGAGCAAAGGCTGAGGCCTCATGCACATTAAACACATTCAAATGTATATGTGAATGATAAATAACTTTTAGGTTTTCTAGATCACTGTTCTTGTGTTTAGAACCGGGCTTAACGGCCCCGGGATGCAGAAAATTCTAGTGTGTGTAAACACAGCTAGGCTGAATGCACCTTGATGCTGCTAAATGTCTAGATGTGCAATCAGCCATAGCTTTGAACGGCATTCAATGGCACCTGGACTCATATATTTCCATTGCCGTGTGCATAAGTCCTTACTCTGTTTCATTCATCTGCAAATGAAAGGGCATCTGCAAAAGTTGTCAGTTGAAGCAACATGATAAGTAAATAAAACATTGAATCTCTTAATAATCCTTAGTTTACCCTAATCAGCTCTAATTAAGGCCTTATTCCCTTTCTCCCATGTTGTTTATTGTCATATTATCATTTGTCAATACCTTTGCATTGTTTTGGACCAGAATTATAAATTTAGTGCCATTTTAAACAGGACAAATTATAAAATGTATATTTTTTTGTCTACAAAATCTTTTTTTTAATTGACAACGTTTAATAGTATGACTGATTTGATTATGCTTATAGACTCACTGGGAGTGTCGCTCCTGTGTCCTCTGCGATCCATGGGGGTGAATGACATTGACCCTATCTGGGGATTACCACTGGAGAAGGAGGGGGATATGAGACATACACCATTCCCCAACCTGTTTTGTATGTATAATTATGTACTTTGATATTTTTTACAACATTTTCTGGACTGTTAAATATGGATCAGTTCATTAAATATACTTTGTGTATCTGTATTAATCAGATTGCACAGCTGGGTGTGAGGAAGCGGATCAGGTCTGCGAAACTAGTTACCTTCATTTTTTGCCCTGCGCAGTACACTGACTACATGCACCTGATTTTCATACAGTTTGTATTGGAAAGGGTATTCTCTCTCTCCCCCTTTTTTCTTGATTATTACAGTATAATAAGAAACACTGCGCAAGGACAATGTGCTAAATTTTGTTTAGGGTTGAGGGATATCTTTTATGCATTACTTATATTTGTTTTTAAACTAACACTAATTAAAGCAAAACAATCATGCTTAGTTTTAGTGTTGCTACTTTTGAGTCTATGGATTGCAAAACACTTTCACCAAAAAGAAAGCCTTGTTTATCCAGAAAAAACAATAAATGTATTACTTTGTAATTTGTTACTAAATAAATTATTACCTAATTATTACTTAATTAATTTTTGCCAAATAAACAGGCCTGTAGCAAAGGTGTCAGAATTGCTCTGGTCAATAGAGGGTGCACATAATTATATTTATACAGGGTCATCTATATCTCAACAATGAAGACCCAATTACTTAATTTGTATCTGTGGTTTGTATTTATGAATTATCACTTTGCTGTAATTACCTTCTAAAGCTTTCATGCAGATAGGTCTCATTTCCAACTCTCTTGTGGCCACCACGAGTCAAGGCTTAATACATCTAAAACATTTTAAACTTTTGATAAAATAATCACTTACTTTGTCACCTTTCTCTCCTTTTGTTCCGGTTTTTACACCACCATTAGTAGGGGTAGGCTGTTCATAAAGAAGATATAGAAAATAATTATGTTTTTTGTTGTTACATTTTTCACCTATGGTTTTAAAATATGACTAAATTTGTGGAAAAACCAAAAAAAAAACAGATCTGGAGCAGGCTTGTGTCAATATCATATATTTTGTATTATTCATGAAAGAGCATTGGTGGACTTGGGGAAGGGAAGAAGTAAGGGGTGGTGAGTGCCAATTGTAAACTACACCTTAACTTAGTCCTAGAGTGATCCAATTCAGGAATTCTGTCTGCTTCTTTCTAACAGTGTTGGTCCTTTGTAAAGCTATGAAAGGTCTTCTGACCCCAGCAGATGTAAAAGCTGGCTGTAGGTCCAGGAGGTAGATATCAAATATTAGGGGTAGTTTAAATTACATTCTCCACTCACTTACCTTGACTCCCCAATCCTCTTTTTTCTCATAATTAGTGGAGCTGTCACTTATGACAATTTTGTATTGTCTTATTTATTAATATGCACTTTAACGTTTTAATCATGTAAAAAGAAAATTCATGTTTACTTATTTTATCTACACATAACTGGATAAGTAAAGTGGATATTAACACAAATTACCATGTAAAGATTCTTAGCTCCTTTAGTAAAATAGTCTCAAGGAACCTATGATTTTACAGATTTATTCTTAAATGTTTAATGAAAAAAACCCAATAAAAGCTATTTGGTACCTTGCAGCTCTGTTGTGTTTGGCACAGGACTGTTATATTTTAGGGCAATTAAGGGTTAAGGTTAAGTTAAGGGCTATGTTTTAGGTTAGGTTAAGGGAACATTTCCATTTCCCAAGCAAGCAAACATAGTAGTATCTTTATAATTAACTCCAATAGCTGGTACAAATGCAGCCATAGCAGAGGAAACAGCACTGTTACTGATGTGCAAATATAGACTTTTGACAAAGGTTTGCAACAGCTACACCCTCTTTTGCAACTCTAACCACTCCCCTAAAATATAAAAAACACAGAAAGTAGTTGGATCTTGGGTACATATCTATATTAAACTGACAAGATAAAACCCAGCATTAGGTGAACAAAGAACATGCAAAATAACTACAATAAACTTTGAATTTTTACAGATTTGCAATGTATCTACTAAATTGGAGTGTGGACCTGTGTACCTGTAAAATCTTATGATGTGTGTGGTTATTGTACTCCCAGATCCCACTCTGTGCAGAGATTTTGTTGGACCCGGAGAAAGCAACGTAGATCTATCTACACCCAATCAAAAAGTCTGACTGGCATGCTGAAGGAGGCTGAAGATGATTTTATTAGGCACAATCTTTCTCTTCCTGTCCAGATTGGCTGCAATCTGCATTACGTATGCTGTTCTTTCATGATGTGTTTTGAGCATCAATATCCCAGATCGATGGTCGTTGTTGACCGGTGGGAGCTGCCTCTATGGTGTACCAATGAACTTTACAGCCGGATTTCTCTGCAAACCGGGGGCGCCGGTATTGCTTTTTTCAGTGTTTTGAGCATGTTTATATGGAATCCTTACGGTCTTCTACCACTTCTCACAAACTTGCCACATAAGTGATATCATTTAGGCTGCATAGGGAGTAGAACTTATACCTTCTGACAAAAGTCATATCTGATTTCTGGCACTGTGGCCATACCAGCAACTTTTCTTGGCCTAAACATGTGTCATGCTCTCTTGTACTCATCCCAACCAGTGTCTGCATTTTGTCTCAGAACCTTAGTATATAATATACCACACAGACCTTGGTGCCAGCAACCTTGCCCTCCCATTTCTCTTGGATTAGGTCTAAAGGTCTTCTTACTCATCTTCCATATAGGATTTAAAATAGGGAACAGCGTGTGGACTCCTGGGATATCTCCCTTTAAGCAAACCGTTCCCAGTCCTGCCATTCCACAAACATCTCAGTCCCACTGAAATGCTCACACAGACTTTTCATTTGTGGGGACAGCAACTGAGGTTCAAAAGAGGCTGAGTCCACTGGGTCAGAGGAAGAAAAAGGGTTATAGGTACTATGCCACTACATTGTGACCAGAGAGTACGCCTCTGCAGCCTTTATAGTATTAAGAGTGTATTAACACCGGCAGTACATTGTCATCAGATTCAACAATTACATTTTCTACATCAGACATACATGTACTGGGTAACTGTGCATGCACGGTGGTTATTCCATCCTGATCTACTTCCCTAGAAGAAATGTGCATCTCCACTTTGCCCAGATAGCACACCCACATTTTTACACATTACCATGATATGTCCGGAGGGTAAAGTTGGTGAGTCTTGGGTGCCCATTTAGAAGGGGCATAGCATGAGTACAGAGTCCTCAGATCTGCACCCAGCCGCACAGGTGTAAGAAACTTGTCCAAGACTCTCACATGTGAGTGGGTTCCATGACTCCAGTCAGTGTAATACATTTCTCTGAGATGTTATCCTTTTTGTTCACAAGTTTAAAGTGAACAATTGTGACTTCTGTGCCAGTGTCTCCAAAACCTGTGACAATTTAATTGCCAATGATGACGGGCTGTAGGTTGGTGTCGTTGCGCATTGCTTTTCAACTGATGAACAGATCAGAGGAGTGGGTGTTAGCTGGCTAACCGGGAGAAGTTGGCTTCTTCAGCTAAGGAAAATTGCTCTCAAGGTGCCTGGCTTGCCACAAGTGTAACACCTATCAGCATCAACTGATGCTGGCTTGTTGCCAGGAGCTTCAGATGCTACTTGATGAGAGGTTTGACTCACAAGTGTAACAGGGGCTGTCGTTGGTGATTTCCCTGATTTCCTGCCACTAGGAGGAGAGCTGTGGTGGTCAGATAACGAAGTGCTTACAATAGTATCTGCTAAGTATGCTGTGATTTCGGCAGACTAAGACTAAGGCTCCAAACTGCCGAACTCTTGTGGTACCAACATGACTTACAGGAATCTTTTTTCAGTTCTTTACTCCACTGCCGGAATGCGATGCATAACTAGCTTACCACATTCGTGTAAGTGTCGGCAGCTCCTTTCTCCAGCGATTTGAATTTCTTGCAGTGTTCTTCTTAGGTCAATTGATAGTTTGTGATTAAGCATTACTTTAGGGCCAAATGATCATCATCCGTGTTGCTTGGCAAGTCCACATAGGCATCCAGGGCTTTGCCTCTTTTCCCCGGCATCAGATACCAGAGGGTGCAAGGACCCCGTGTACTTTTCTAGAGATACTATAGTAATATATGCTTACAAGAAAAAAACAGCCTTGCATCATGGGAGAGTGGATCATCATGTACAGTATATAATTATCATTGAATGCACTCAACTGAATTGAAGAAAAGAAAAAAGGTGTATCTTGCAGTGGAAGCAGTATAGCTTATAGGGATAAGCTCTTCAAATGGTTGCAGGAATAACTACTAGAAACCAATCTTGCGCCAAATAACACAAATTTACCGATAAAGCAACTCCTCTAACATCAATGGCAATACAGTGAAAATATACTAAGGAATAAAAATAAGTAGCTTTTTTGAGGCTGTGAATATCCTGTATTTCCCTGTCCAGCAGTATCTTGAGTCCAGATGTGGAAGAACAACAAGGGGCAGAGATGTCAAAGTCCAGCAATCCTCCGTAGCCAGCGGCAGCAACTGAAGAAGTGAGAACTTGGATCTCCCAGGTACAGAGAGATGAACCTACAGGATGGTAGCAGGTAGTGACATTCATCTCACAGCTTCAGTTAGGCAGCTAAGCAGCACTTCCAGGTAGTGAGGTTGGTACTGGGACAGTACACTAGGTCCTTGTGCCCTCTATCTTCCTTTGTATTTTGTTTGCAGTGTGGTTCTTCCTTGATCAATTTTCAAAGTGTGCAGAAGTACTATTGTGTTTGGAGAAATACCTTATGACTATTGATCTAAGATATGAACCTAAAGTGACACTAAACTCAGGAGTTAAATTGTAAAAATGCATTAAAGTACGTTATCTATTAACAATACGGTACCCTATATATGCATCACTCAGCTGTAGACTGAGATTGTAGTTATTCTTGGGAGCGAGCTACATTACAACACACACAGGGGCCATGGGAAACAAAGATAGCCACCATCCAGAAGGAAGGACAGTGTCAGCACGAATTCAGAGGTGATTTGAGGATCTACAGCCAAGTGATACACATAAGCTACATTTCTGTTACCAGTTAGAGAACTTGAATACATGTTTAAGGTTTCACTCCTGAGTTTAGTGTAACTTTACGTTAAGGTACCACAGACCACTAAGGGAGACCACAGACTCCATACGGCTACAGGCACCCCCTTGATCGTTATCTTTAGTGTTTTGTGGATGACTTTAGAGATATCACAGATATGCTAGCTTGATGTGGCCAGGTGTCCCACCCTATTCTGGTTCATCCCAGTCCGTGCCTAGGGTCTGTTCGGGACTGGGTTTAAGCTATATCCTCACAAGTGGCATTGAGGAACCCGGCCTTGGGGCAGCAGGGAGAGTAAATCCGGTCCTGCTGGCTGTATTACAGTAATAAATACTGAGTGTCAATAGGGCTTTAACTCGCACAAGATAGTGAATGTCAATTACATCCCACAGGCCAAACACACCCCTGCCTTTCCTATGACAGTCACATGACACTGCTCTTTGCATGGATCATTAATTAGAAGCAGTGGTTGGAGATAGAGATGAGGGCTTAGCCGATGAGCATTTCTTTTAGCAAAAGTCAAAATGTGCATATCAGCTTTTAATTTAGCTTCTTCTTCTTAGACTGCATGTTTTAGGGAAAGGGAGGGTGCACTTAACACAGCTGATGGAGTCGATTATAAAGGTACCATTATGTTTACATGCTTGGGTAAAGGAAATGTTCTTTTTAAAAGGAAATGTGTGCCTGGAACAATATGAAGGCAGCTATTGCTGACCTCCTGAAAATGTTATTTGCCTGGCCTTCTCTGTTTTTAGTATGTTCTGAGTCACTGGCCTGGAACAAGAGTACAGCAACTAAAGGCAGAATGAAGTCAAAATTCCTGTTTTTGGTTAATATTAGTTTTTGGTTAGTGACTTGGATAAATATCTTCTTTAACTGATACCTACAGGTGAAGCTGTTGAACATATTGGACAGCACTCTCCAAATGGAATCTCAGGGTTAGGGCACTCAGGATCGGTATCATCACACAGGATTTCATCACACAAAACGTTCCCACCGTCACAAACACAAATTTGGCAAGGTTCTGGTTTCCAGACATCCCTGTCGGCATAAAGCTGTCCATCGTGAGTACATGCTGACACTTGTTCTGTAGAAAAAAAAGAGGAAAATAAGTCAGGAAATTGTGATTTTGGCGAGCCTTTATATCTATCACATAGTGATAAACCTCTGCCCTTTTACCAAAATAGAAAATTCTTGCTTTTTGAGATCTCGATAATGCACATTTTGTGTCAGGTGACACTAGTAAAAAAAATAATGTCCATTGCTTCTGGTTTAACCTAAACAGCCCCGATGCTGGCGACGTACACTGTACGTCGTCAGTCACGAAGGGGTTAACACTATTCCCTTCTATAGTTACACATTTCAGCTATCTGATTTTGGCCTCCTTGGAGCTGACAACAACATTGGAAACAACACATAGGCTAAATAGTCCCATTGCATTACCATCTGCCACAAAAAATACATTTGCATTAATCTATCCAAATTGGATATGCAGTACGGATGTTCAGATACCAAGTACTGTACTTGGTACAAGTACAAGTACTGATACTTTTCCAGCTACAAGACTAGACTAGAGAAAAACTCAAAAGTTAGGAGGCAGCTATTATTTTTAGGCAGTATTGGCTATGTGGCTCCTGGGATTTGTGCATCCCTGTTTTAATTTATGATATGTTTTTAAATATATATATATATATATACATATATATATATATATATTTTAGGGATGCACCGATATAATTTTTTCCAGACCAAGTACAAGTGTTTAGTGTCAGTTTTTCTAAAACAATACAGTGGTGAAGCGCCAGGGCCCGGTTGCAGCTGCAACCGCTGTGGCCCTGGTAGTTCTCATGAAAATACCAAGTATCGGCACTGGTATCTGAACTGGTATCTGAACTGGTATCTGAACATCCCTATTATGCTGTGTGGCAGAAGGGTGCCAATCACAAGGCTGAACAGCACTCGTCCACCCCTGTCTGTAATAAGTAACCACCAACAGTGTTCCATACTCCATACTCCAATGGTATAGGAAAATACATCTGTTCTCTGCTCTGCTCTGCTCTGCTCCGTGTGAACACTGAGACAGGAGAGCTGAACATGCAGCCTTCCTGTGCCAGGAATCCGAGCACAGTGCTGTGCTAAAACTCCTGTAATGAAAGTGACAGATTCAATAAAGAGAACCTGTCATCTCCAAATGTTATCACACTGCTATCTCTGCCCAATTGTTTATATTTTGCCAGCATCCGTCAGAATGTCATATTGCAGCAGGAGTTCATCGCGTGCAGACGAGTCGGCTGGCCTCAGGTTTTTTTTTCATTTTGCAGAGTTGTCATAATCGTGGACAATGCTGGACGTCGTGATTGACCTTGGTATTCTGGTAGGAATTTTAGGGAGGAACCCCACCCCCAAAAATAGGTGAAAAACCGTGGTGTCCTCCTAAAATTCCTACCAGGTATGACTGGTATGACTTGGGGGGGGGGACCCAAGACATTTTTTAAATTTTTTTAACATGGGGTCCCTTCTAACTTTTCTACCAGACCTAAAAGTTCTGGTATGAGTCGGGAGGGAGACCCCACACCGTTTTTTAAAACATTTTATGTACATGTAATTTTTTTGTTCTGCTCGCTACCTCGGAGGTAGCGAGCAGAATAACTGAACCAAATGCCATTCTGGGGCATTCGGCTATTTACTCACTGCCGTTCGGCCCCTATGAGAATAGGGGAGAGCGGCAGGCAGTGAACAGCCTGAGGTTCGGCTCAGTCGATCCAGATGTTCGATCAGCTGAGTCGAACGTTCTCTTCATTCGGCTCAGCCGAACATGCTGAACATGCTTGGCTGAACCGAAGCCAGCCGAAGGCAGCCGATGTACAGCTGAAATCAGCCATACAGGGCCGAAGTGAACAGCCGAACAGCGATTGGCTCACTTCACTTCGGCTAGGTTTTTCACTCAACTGCCTGCGGCAGCTAAGTGGGTAACCCCCAAGACTTCGTCTGATTTGTTTGGGCGCCTCTGCTGACCTAGAAAAATAGAGAGGGTTAATCTCCATAGCAGGCACACGCAGAAAGCAATACAAACTTGACAGAGAGTTTAACACTTCCCGTATGCAAATCTAAAAAAACAGTTTTGCCTTTATATACACTATATACACATCACAAGCATCATTATCAGTGGCTCTAAATTGTTCATAAAAAGCACACACACCTTTATACACAATACATGAACAGGGTTTTTTTTTCTCTGTCCCATCTCCATAACCAGATTAGTTATCTTAACACAATTATAGACAAAATGTTTAATGGCGACTAATGGATTTAAGACTAAATGACACCTAAATGAATACAAAACAGCTGTATTATTTCATTATTAAATTTTTGTACTTTGTTCTTAATGTGAAACGTGAACGACTGTTCTCTTGATGTTATTCAGATTGAGTCTAGCTTTGAAAATACACAAATAACTATCCCCTGCACTACCACAATTTCTCCAGCAGATGGCAGAGTTACAATTTTATATGCACATCTGGAGCTAATAAATTGCATACCTGATTTGAACTTAACTGAAACGAGATATCAGCTGCACAAAAAAAGTGCTGTTTTGGCAGATTTTTCAGTGTCGAATAATTGTACTTTGGGGTTTATACATCTGTGCTGTTTTAGCTTATTTAATGTATGATTACTATGTGCAGATGGGGATTATTTGTTAGAATGCTATGGCACACTGCAACATATGTTGCACAGACACATTGAACGAAGGGTCCTAAACAGTTGTTAAAAGTATTCATGAGAACATATTGGCACTGTGATCTATAATTAAAGGGGCGGATGTGTACCTAAAACCAGCTGTCTCTGCAAATTGAGAGGCTGAGGATTAAATTGTATTTAATGCATGCTGTCACCCCGAAATTAAATTTGAAGTTGATGAATGACAGCAAGAAAGATGCCATTTCCTCTCTTGTGCTGAATATGTTCAGCTTTTTGAATGTGAATTAATTTTCCATTTATGTTATTAGCATAACAAATCTGAACGAAAAAAAGTCTTACAGTAATGCAATACTTTACCCAATTATAGTAGCATTGGAAAGCATATATGTGAATGGGACTCTATTGGTAGTGGGGTACTCGCTTGCCATGGGGTTATTTCCATTTTGAATCTTTTTATTTTACAGTAGTGCTGCTAAACGTACTAGTGTCCTTTGAACACTAGTAGGATCATTGAGTGCACAGTGAGTCTCCAAACCAAGGAGGCCTTAGCTCCCTTATCTGCAAGATGAGTGACTTCTGGCCACTCGACCTTGCATGCCATTATTTCTCTATGAAGGAATGATTGTACTTGCAATCAGTTAGCACCTAATAAGGAAGCATTACAATGGTGCCATGGAGATGGGGGTGGAAATTCTTAACCTTGGTCCCAAATCACTTCTGGGGCAGATTTTAACTCCCCCCCATCAATCATGTGTACACACCCAATAGCAGTCCAAATTCAACAAAAGATCACAAAATGCTAACATTCACCTATACATAAAAATGACCAGATATATTTTTGTACAGCTTTGCTTTGCTGTATTATAGTAATGCTTTTACAGCCCTGCTGTATTATTTAACTGCAACTAGGGTGCGTTCCTGTAGCGTGTTTGGGTGCTATTCAATGCCACCACAATGCAGCAAGACATATTTCATGTATTACTGCACATTGCGGCATAGCATGCGTTACATGGAAGTGTAACATGCGTTGCTGCATTGCAGTGCCATTCATTTTGATAATACACTAAGGCAGCGCACCTGTGCTGTAGCGTGCTGCAACTACAGCAACACATGGTAATGCATTGCAGTGCATTGCAAAAAAGGGTCATGTGCTTTTTTTTTTTTTAGCATATTAGGCAAAAATTATTTTCAATGGGCTGCTTCAGCATGTGTAATAACTTGTGTCAAACCACCTCAAAAATTTAAATGGTCCTTTAGGATAATAACTGAATCCCAGTACACAGCCTGGCTTGGTTTTTGGATCCCAAGTTGTCTCCAGCACATATACTGTAGGTGGGATTACATGATTATATTGAGCTCCACGCTGTCCTCCATCTTTTTAACCTTAGTGCAGTTTAGATTCAGAACATTTACTTTCTGATTTTACCCAAGACCCATGTGTATAAGTTTGAAACACTGCTTTTAAAATAAATTGCAGGTTTTAAGTATAAAGAAATATTTTGAGGTTATTATCTGGAACATTGTTTTCTCAAGACAGTTGATTTATATCAGCGCTACATTGCCAACAGACACATGTGGCAGAGTTATAGAAAACATGTTGAGTTATGATCAAACCTCTGCTTTTTTATTGATGTTTGATATGGTTGGCACACATTGAGTAACAAAAAGCACAAAACAGATCAAAGTTATACTGAACACAACGAACTGATTTAAAAGCGTTTTACAAGGTTTCCATTCTGCCATCTTGCTCAGCTATTTAATAGCACAGTTCAATGTGTAATTTAAAGCTACCAGCCTTGCCTGTCTGAGAACAAGAGACACATAACATTACCTATACAGTTTTGAGGTGCATTACATTACAGTGTATGTATAATGTTTCGAACATTTATTTTCTTTGTTGTACTCTATCTTTATCAAGTTTGTAGGTTAGGAAAGATGACAAATGTCTTGTATATGCTTCATCTGCAAAAACTCACTTTAGAATAATGTAATACCTGGACATTGCTTTACATTCCTAACCAGGCTGATGATCAATAATAATTTAATCTCAAATATTTTCTAGTTGCCTTTTTAACTTATGGTATTAAAACAAGCATGGGATGTGTAGATGCTTTCATATAAGTTCTGCCCATATATAGGGATAATCAAATAACCAGGTCTGATTTTAAGACAGTGGTTTCTGCATTGGGTATTGTGGTAGTAAGGTTCAGCTGGGTAGGAAGTCTCTCCTGCTCTTAGCACATTGGAGGATACGGCTCATATATTACACTGAGAAAGCAACACTATCAGTTTGACAGCTCGTCAAACTGATAGTGGAGTCCCACAGATTACATTGGGAGAGATTCTCTGCTGGTGTCTTCTGCGGGGCTGGGTTGTCCTTTTGACAGCCATGTTCTCTTACATGTATTAGGAGTGGCTGTGAAAACCTTTGTATGAGTGAAGGCTTCACACCTAAAGCCTGTAAAGGTTGCAGCCTTCATTGATAGATGAGTGCTTTTGTGCAAATCAAAGTATTGCCCATTGATATGCACATAATGGCACTTAATGGCTTCCAATAAACCTGCAACTGTCCAAAAAAATAAAGAAATCAACAAAATATTTAAAAAGTAGTTACTAATTAAGCAATTTCTAACCCTTGTTAGCCCTTTCTACAGTATTTTGTTGGTAATTTCTTTTTTACCTTTTGTATGTATATTTGTATCCATTTTATTTATTAGTTGATTCATTTGAAAGCTTCTATTTTATTTGTTAATGCTTTGGACTAGAAACATACTTAGTGCATTTATAAGCGGGACAATAACAGAATTACATTTGCACTATTGATAAGTTATAAGCTATGTTACTTTAAAGATGGGAAAACACATTTTGATTATCACACTGTTAATGTAAACCTGGTTCTGTTTCACCATACTCATTATCATTATGATGAAATCTCACTGGTGTCAAAACACCCATTCAGTTTTCCATAAACAAAAAGGTTGCAACACTTGGGAAAGTGAACAGTGGTTGCCATGTTAACAACCTGCATTGCCCTGGCCACAGTACATGCAAATATGAAAGCTCATTTCAGCTCAGACGGGATGGGGGCATATTTAGCACATGCTCTACGGGAGACAGAAGACTTTTGCCGACACTCTTCTGGGTGTAACAGTGCACACAAGAAACCTTAAACTACCCCCGCCCCCTCCTCCTCTGAAAGCTGCTAGCTGGATCTTCTTCAGCTCAGCCGTGCAGTTCTGTGCCTTCTCTGATGCCCTTTGCCAGCTTCTTTGAAGTAACAAGAACAACTGAGCCCGAACTTGCCTCCAGCTATTCAGGGGATAGTGGGTGGAGTAGTTTGTGCTGTTGTGAATGTCGAGCCCACAACAACACAAGCCAACAACTGCATTGGTCCGAGAAACCACACAATGAATAGAGTTTGCTTGTTCTACCAAGGCTTACACTGGTTTCCTCACATACTCCACATACTTGGTTGTATGCTTATAAGATAGGGACTTTAGATGGTAAGCTCCTTGGGGGCAGGGACTGATGAGAATAAATAGTATGTGAAAACAGTGTAAATTCATGGTACTATATCATGTGCCTGTAATAAAACATTTTTTTTTAAATTTATATTTGATTTCTGAAGTTAGATCTCTGAGTTCTCTAGCAACTGCAAAGGGCAGTTCTGAAGTGTGAAAAAGGTTAGTAGTTCCTGGAAACGTGTTTTTTTTAAACCAGGCATAGGCACACAATAATATATATATA
>NW_017306492.1:1606857-1615968 GCF_000935625.1 Nanorana parkeri
ATATATATATATTTAGGCACTTCATATTATGGGCTTACAGCTGTCTCCAAACTTTTCACCCTGTCACATGCACCCTAGCACACACTACAAGCAGCCATGGTAACTCACATTTTGCTATCAAGACCTGAGTAATAAGGTTCAGCTGGCTCTGGAGGTAGTGCATTTTGACAGGAAATGGCTAAAACAAAGGCTGGAGGTGATCGGCAGCACTGAGATAAAAAAAAAAATAAAGATTGAAAAGGGCAATTGTTAAGGGAACACTGTGCTTTAGCGAGCCAAATATCATCCTGCAAGAGGTTACATTTACTCTTAATTAACTATGTAGCAATATATTGCTGTATTCCTTTCTTTTTTGCTTTAAAAATTATTTCATGTGCTTGAACTCTGCTTAAATGGTCTTGTGGGAAAGGGAGGGAAAGTCAGTGGAGTTAAGACATAACTTTCTGGTTTAATTCTAACACAAACATTGTTCAAGGGCATGAATTATGGAAATTGGAAGTGGTTTCTTAGCTAATCTTGAAGGCATTCACTTTCAGTAAACATTGCCAAAACTTCATGTCCAAAGTCAATGCTCCATATTACAGCTAACAAATGTCTACGGCCTGACTTATCTTCTGTTTTCCATTGTCAAGTTGACGGGAAACAGACAAAGGGCCTAGTTTTCTAAGGTTTAAATCTGCCTTGCCAGCTTCCCAAAGGCGTAGCAGGGATGTCATACCCCAGTTTAATAACATTGAACATGGTTTGCTCATATATATTCAGCCTGAGCTATGAACACACATCTTCACTAAATTGAGGATGCATTCAGTACAACTAAAAGCTCTTGAATGACAGTCTTACCAAGAAAAAAATTCAGTTACTATGTGATGCACAAACCTCACTAAGAAAAACACAAATCTCTTTTAACTTGCCTTACTGAGCCAAATCCTCCCTTATTTGTGTCTCACATGCCACCCTTTCAGACACTGCAGCTCACAGTGAGAGGGTTTCAGCAACAAAGTCAATGCTGTCAATGTACAAAGCACTGGGCTAGACTAGGCGTAGCAAGGTGCTGATTGACACGCTACAGGCTTGTGAATCAACAGTAAAAAATGTTATTAGCCATCCATAGTTACATAGTTACATAGTATTTGGGGTTGAATAAAGACATACGTCCATCAAGTCCAACCCATATAGGTCCACACATCATCTCATTCTTAGGGATACTGGTATCCCTGGATATTACGGTCCCTCAAGAAATTGTCCAAACGTTTCTTGAAATCTACACTCTTGGCTGAAATCACTGCCGATGGCAGTGAGTTCCAGACCTTAACCGCTCTTACTGTAAAGAACCCTCTTCGCCCATTTTGCTGGAATTTTTTCTCCACCAACTTTAGGTGGTGGCCTCTAGTCTTTGTAATGGAGTTAATCTCAAACAGTTTGTTGCCAATGTTGCTGTCACCATTGAACATCTTGTACATGAAAATCATATCCCCCCTTAATCTCCTTAATTCCGGCGTAAACATACCCCCTGCAACATTTCTTTATATCACTTTAGTGCAAGCAGACACAGGCCACAAGAGAGTGGCAAATCTGCTCTGAATTCAGTAACAGTGCAGCATCGTTGCTACCTCATTTTAGGAAGCTTTATTAGGACTTTACAGGCAGGCTCAATGAGTATTTGTGGGACTTTGCAGGGGAACTTTGTGAAAACTAGAAGTGCAGATGCACTTATAATTAGGTGTTGCTGCACATTTATTTTTAAAGTGGGAGTCCTTTCTACTTAAAGTGGCACTTAACTCAGAAGTTAAATCTTAAAAATGCATTCAAGTACCTTAATTATTAACAGAAATCTAACTTATTTGTACATCACTTAGCTGTAGATCCTCAAATCACTCTCCTTCCTTCTGGAGGGGGCTACTTTTGTTGCCCATGGTCCTTGTGTGTGTTAAAAAGTTGTTAAGGAGCCACCACTCCAAGTTCGCTCCTGTGATGGACTACAATCTCAGGTTTAGTTTGCTAATATGTATTGAGATTGTAGTCCATCACGGGAGCGAACTTGGAGTGGTGGCTCCTTAACAACACACACCAGAACCATGGGGAACAAAAGTAGCCACCCTCCAGAGAGAAGGACAATGTTATCATGCATTCAGAGAGGATTTGAGGATCTACAGCTGAGTGATACACAAATAAGATACATTTTTGTTAATAGTTATTGTACTTGAATGTTTTTTAACGTTTATCTTCTGAGTTTAGTGTCACTTTAAGGGGGTATATTGATAAGGCACAAAATGTGACATTTACCAAATGTTCACTGCAGGTGTATCTTCCTGGTACATTATATTATAGTGACTGCATCACTTGCAGTAAATGTTTAGTTAGTGTCACACTCACTGTTTTTTAAATATCATTTATCATATCATTTAAATATCAATATCATTTTTTTATTATTATAATGAACTATTTTGGTACATAATGTTTCTAAATTAACTATATACAATCATATTTTAAAGACTATATGACAGTGATCCCCAAAATATGGCCCGCAGGCTAGATGTAGCCCTTTATCTGTCTTTAACTGGCCCTTGACATAGTATTCCTCCCAGTAACACCAATGGTAGGAGAAAATTCCTCTTGCTAGCATCAACAATGGGACAACATTTCAAGGACACGTAATTCACTCTTTCTCATGCTAACAGTCATGTCTGTCACCTTGAGAAAGAGGTCTGGCATTGCCCCAAAATATCAGTGAATATGCTTTTCTGCACAGTCACTGGCACTTTCTTTGCACTTTTTATTCTGTTTATGATGGAACCTCAATAAATCTGGAATTGTGAGGTTTATTCCCTTTTGAGTACTGGCTATTTGGCTAAATAAGCAGTGAAACCTGGCAGGCGTTCTAAACCCTCACCACTCTATACAAAAATAAAAAATGGATACACTTTAAGTGTATACAAGCCATTTGGGTTGAAAGTTTAGTTAGAAAGACACATGGAGTCATGGGATATTGCCATTAAACAATTGCAAATTTGAAGTGATTGTCACATTGTTTTTGGTTAGTTATGAAAAGTAATTGGTTTTAATTACTTGATGTCATAGTTTTTCAGTTCTTCCAAGCCATAATCACTGCTATTTTGCAAAAGCGTTTCTAACCAGATGGCTCAATGTGAGCAATTTAACACAGAGTTGAATGTTTTTGTAGAAATAATGTTGGAAAATGAGCATCATTCTTTGTCCTTTTGTCCATGAATCATGTCAGCATTTGATGTGGTAAACTGACATACCAATTATCAGTAAACAATCCAACACACAATGACCCCTTAAAGTAGTATTAAAGGCCAGACATTTTTTTACCTTACTGCATTCTCTGCATTAAGGTAAATAATGCCCAGTACCTTTTTGACTCCCCCTTTCCCCCCACACTTACCTGTTAATGCCGGATGTCACCGCCGCCAGTCCCCGAAGCAATCCTCCATCCCGAACTTCATGATTGCAGGGGAAGATACTAAAGGGAAGAAGAGCTATAGGCTCCTTCTGCTGTCAGTCAATCTGTTGAGTGGAGAGGAGGGGTGTGGCCTGCCGCAGGGCTGTGTGTGTCTATGGACGCACACAGCTACTGAAGGCATGACTGGGAACGCACATGCACGTGTGCCTCCACAGCAGCCACTTAGCTGTGTAAGGGCCATCCAGTTCAACCTATGTGTGTGTGTCGGTACTTATATGGCTCTAACACTTCCCATATCCTTGTATATGTAGTGAAAGAAAAAACTCATCAAGACATTTCTTAAATTCATCAACGCTTTCAGCCGATACCACTGACTGTGGAAGAAAATTTCACATTTTGATTACGCGCACAGTAAAAAAAATATTTTCGCAGTCTAAGATTTAACCCCCTTTCTTCTAACCTCTTGTTGTGTCCTCATGTTCGCAATACAATTCTTGGAGAAAACAACTTGTTTCAAATATTGTGGTCCCCATTGATGATTTTGACTGCAATTAGGTCCCCTATTAATTGCCTCTTTTCTAAGGCGAATCCTGGAGGCGGTCTTCATAAAGTGTTAAAAGTAAATTTTTTGTATGTACATGCAATTATTTTATTTCACTTACTTGGAGGCACTGGTGATGTAGCTAGTTCCTACTAACTGCCTGTTGGGAAATATACATCATCAGTGCCTTCCCGGCACCATTCCTGTGTTAAATGTTGAGATTTCTCAAAATTTTGAGAGATCTTGGGAAAAAGTCCTTTTTTCCTCTGCACTGATGACATGTAATGTTATGTGTGCAGGGAGGCAGATACAGAGCTAATAATGAATTAGCAAAATCCTGCAGAATTTCATTAACTCATTCATGGATACGTCTAGGCTTCCTACTCACATAACAGACCTCATCGGTGGGCCAGCCCAGAAAATGCAGAAGAGGAAGCTGGCCACCGATGACGCTGTTTTTAAAATGGTGACTCAGGTTTCCTTGCAGGGGTGCAGTGGGGATGTGCTGAAATGCAGAGAAAAGAGGTAAGTAATATTGAGTTAATTGTTGTATTTTACTTTATTTAATTGATTGAAAGATTTGAATTTAATTTAAAGCTGGAAGATCTTTTACAACTTTTATCTTACCGGAAATCCATAAAACAGCTAAATGCACATCTGAAGTGCATTTGTGTGAGCTTCTGAATTAGAGCAGGCCTTATGCCTTCTACATTGGCAAGGTACCTTGTAGGGGGGTAAGGCAAAGCAATGTTGATGGGACAAAGGCATCATACCATCATCCTGTCCCCCAAAAGGGATGTGGTAAATCCAATGTCAATCACATCATTCAGCAATGTAGATCCTTATCAATCATGATGACCCGCTGCCCAATGATTTATCCACACCCCTGTGATGACCTGCTGCCCGATTTAGTTGAACCGTCGCAATCTGATGCAAAATAACATATTCCTGTTTGGCTGCTGTATGTAACCATATTTGGTAAATTATGTCACCCATGATGGCACAATGGTAGCACTACCCTCCCTTTTGGGGTACAGGATCTTGGGATGAGGCCTTTGTCCCCCTGGGACAGCATACCTTGCAAGGGGGGAGACACTCCAGGATCTATCTCACTTCTCAGGAATACTTTTTGTATATATGCTATCATGTTGCTTGCAAGCAGCCACTGTTTTATGGAATATAATCCACTTGCAGTACAAGCAACATAGGAAGAATCTTTGGCACTTCCCCAAGTCCAGGTGGGCATTCACCAGTTTAAATTCATACTTGTCCAGAACTACAGTAGAGAAGAGATCTACGCAAGAAACACCATTCCAAGACTAAACCATAACCTTAATTTTTGCAACTGCAAAGCATTCGTTTTATAGTTTTCCAGCTTTCAGTAGACTAATCAACCGCATGATGGGAAAAAAATATACCTTGTAAATGTTCCTTCCCATAGATACAGCAGAGTGGAAAAACATCACTAACTTTCCAAAAATTGCTGGAAAACTGCAAAATCATGCTGTCATACTAAAAAAGATTTATTTATTTTTAACAACAAAAGACATTTTAATATAGGGTACCGTAATAGGCTCCATTTCAGTTAGTCAAAACTCTATTCCCAAGCTGATTTTATATATTCACTTTTTGTAATCATATACACTTTTGTACACATATTTGCCACTAACAAAATCAGAATGATGAGTGAAAATGAATAAACTATGGGGTAAATTTACTAACACTGGGGTAGTTGCACACAGTAATCAATCAGCTTCTATCTTCAGCTTGTTCCATTAAGCTTTGAAAATAAAAGCTAGAAGCTGATTGGTGGCCATGCACAGCTGCTCCAAATTCTGTCTGCTCCAGTCTTAAGGTGCCCATACACCTTGCGATTATCGGACGAAACTTTTCGTCCGATGATCGAACCGTCGATACGACCGCCCCATCCTGCCTCGATTATCGAAAGGTTCAATCAGCGGTAGTTAAAAAAAAACACCTGGGCGACTTGCGGTAATTGGCCGCAATTATTTTCGTTTGCGCATGCGCAGTGTTAATCGTACGACTTTTGACGGACGGAAACGCCACCAACCATGGGAACATCGTACGAACGACCAAAGTTTTCAAACATGCTTGACCGTCAAAAGTCCAGTATAGTACTATCGGTCGGGCACTCTATTCACACGTTACGATTGTCGTACGAAAAGTCGATCGCATGCGATTATCGTACGATAATCGTAAGGTGTATGGGCACCTTTAGGGGTCTATTCACGAAGCAGCCGAAGGATCTAGCCGTAGCTTTGGCCGATCCTTCGGCTAGCTTCGTCCCCAGGACCCCTTCGGTTCAGTAGAACCGAAGGACTGCTGTGTGGGCTATTCAGTATAGCCCGTACAGCTGCCGAACTTGACCGAGCGGCTCAGTCGAGCCAAAGGCATATGCCTCGGCTCGGCTGAGCCGCGCTGAAAGCTGAAGCTGGCTGAATGGCCGGCCATTGGCCGGCCGACAGCCTGCCTCAGACAGCTGGGCGGAGCTGGCTCGGGCCACTTGCACAGAGATCAGCGTCCCTGGTTACCAAGTAACCAGGTAACCAGGGACGGTGTCATTACACACGTAGAACCCGGCTGGGCCACTATGATATCACAGCGGCCTCTCCGTGTTCTCAGTGTGTAATGTCAGATTGCGTTCCTGGTTACCTGGTAACCAGGAACGCATCTCTCATTCCTCCCCCGGACGCTCTGGGAGCTGAATAGGCTCCCGGCCGCCCGGGAGAGAAACACTTTCTCCCAGAAAGGTTCACTCTGCTCCAAGAAATACTGTAAATGAGAGTGGTGAAGGCTCTGAATAACACTGCTTAGGTAAGAGGGCTGAGGATGATGATGAGAAAGAAAGAATAAGATGAAAGAGATTTGGTGAATGTTCAGCACATCACTTATATTAGTTCAGCCCTGTGTGCAGTCACTGATGGACACGTGAAAACATTTAAATGGAGGAGAGGCTATGTTAATGGAAAGTGACAAGAGCACAGTCAGGATCCATAATATTGAATGGGAAAGGGACAGCTATATACTGGTTGTTGGAAAATAGCAGGGACATTTTGGCTTGAATACACTAAAGCAGCATACATGTTGAATCTCTTATTAACCAACAGTGGGTGTGTCTGAGAATACTGCAATATCAGACAGAAAGAAAATGGGTTCCCAAATCACAACAAAGGGGAGCGGTGAACTGGTGCATTATAATGTCTGAAGTACCAAGTAGAAAGGTTTTGCTGCCTGTAATCAAAGCTTAATTATAATGTTTTTACTACAGTGTAGTAAAGTGCAGTATGCAATGATACCTTTCTTATTGGACTAACATAGGGGTCTATTCACGAAGCTGCCGTAGGCAGCCGAATGAATGACTGACCTAAAGTGAAGTGAGCCGAACGCTGTGCGGCTATTCACTGCAGGCTGGTACAGCTGAATTCAGCCGTATGTTGGCTGAAATCAGCCGTACATCGGGTGGCTTTGCATGGCTTTGGGTCGGGCGAACATGCTCAGCATGTTCGGCCGACCCGAAGTGCAGAAGGAGTTCGACTCAGCTGATCCAACATCTGGATCGGCTAAGCCGAACCTCCGGCAGGCTACTCGCTGCTGTTCAGTCTATTCCTATAGATGCCAAACAGCAGTCAGTGAATAGCTGAATGCTGCTCTTGGCTGTTCTACTCGGTCCCTCTGTGGGACCGAGCAGAGCAGAAAAATAGTTAAAGAAGTTGAAAAAAATAAATAGAAAACGATTGTGCGGAGCGAGCAGTGACAGCTAGCTCCGCCCAACTGTTTTCTATTGGCCGGCGGTTCTGCTGCCGTAAAAAAAAACGAAAAAAAAAAAAAAAATTTCAGCCATAGGAATGCATTGCTAGATTCCTATTGGCTATTTCAATTTGCAATAGCCAATAGCAAACTAGCTATTGTAACTGGCCTCTGCTGCTGTCAATCAGTAGTGGGGACCTGATGGAGAACTGCAGCAGAGGGCGGGTACAATGCTAGTTCGCTATTGGCTATTGCAAATTGAAATAGCCAATAGGAATCTAGCAATGCATTCCTGTGGCCAAAAATGTTTTAATTTTTTTTTCTATTCTGACACGGCTCTGTGTCAGAATAAAAAAGAAAAAAGAAAAAGCAGTGTTTCTCTCCTTTGCGGCCGGGAGCGGTAACCAGGGACTCTGATCTCTCTGCAAGTGGCCGGAGCCAGCCGTAAGATCACAGCTGGCTCCGCCCAGCTGTCAGAAGCAGGCTGTCGGCCGGCCTCTCGGCCAAGTTCGGGAGCTCTTCAGTTTTACTGAACCGAAGGGGTCCTGGGGCCGAAGCTAGCCGAAGGATCGGCCGAAGCTACAGCTAGATCCTTCGGCTGCTTCGTGAATAGACCCCATAATATTCAAAAGACAAGCTTTCAGAAGAAGCGAGGTTAACTCTGGAAAACTTGTCTTTTGAATATTATGTTAGTCCAATAAGAAAGGTATCATTGATATATATATATATTAATTGGTAGATCATTCATGTTAAACATCATCAACATTATTATTATTATGAATCATATAACATAATCACTGCAATTGCTAAAGTCATTTCTTCTACAGGCTATTCACTCAAAACAATGTATTACATTTCATGTTTGCTTCTTTACCATGTCTATATTTTATACATTTAATAATATGACACACTCTGTGCAAAAATGTACATATAAACACATGACATAAAAAACGATTCTACCTAGATAGTCCATATTTACATGTATATATAACATTATGTTTTGCCATGCCCCTTTAGAAAAGATAATCATAAATAATGAACTCCAATCTATATTTCTTTTGAGAACAATGAAAATAGGTGTGGCATGCCTTTGCAGACAGAGAAATTACAAAGAGAGCCACTAGATGGCGACAATAGATCAGTTTCAGAATCTTTCCCTTTGTCACTCCCTCCTAAAAGTCAGACGATTCTGAAATCTGGAATACATATGTTTGAATGAACACTAGTTGTGTGTTGGTTGCATTGTAACACAAAGAACAATAATAGTCAGCACAGAGTATAGGTTTCAAATTAACTTCTTATCCTTTTGGATGTCCAAAGAAAAAATATAATGTCTTTTGCGAATGCTTATATATATATATATATATATATGCATGTA
>NW_017306492.1:1617101-1630622 GCF_000935625.1 Nanorana parkeri
CATATTTTGTACATTGCCAGCTTTTGCAGACTACAGAGGGAATACTTTACACAGTCCCTTCCAGCTGTTACAACATAGGATGAATATTCATAGCCTAGAGCAAGTTATGACTACATGGAAAATGTTACAGCCAGTCATGACAAATTAATCCTGCGCTGTGATTTAACACAAAGAGCCAGTTGCTGGGATGAAAACTTGGAGAAACATGTTCATGTAGGTAGCAGTGCTTTACTATAATAACATTCAAATATCCATACATGTGGAGAATGCAATAGCATTTGTGAGTTTAAAGATGTTTTACTTGTGGTCTAACATTTGAATAAAAGCTGTGGGCTTTCGATGACAACGTTCATAATGTGATTTTGCCTTAGTTTTTTTTAAATAATAATATTGAGCTGCAAAATGTTCAACTCAGACAATACTAATGTACCCTACTAATGTTACTACTGCTAATGACATCTTTAGGGGACGGTGGTACCAGATTTATAGAATCAGTTCACAGTTTCAAAGTGTATTTCCTCTTTTTCAGCCAAATTTGAGAAAACCCTACTTTATGTTTATGTTTTCCTGTTTACACACCATACCTAAAAATAAACATTTTTATTCAATGTTTTACCTTTTAGATATTTATTTGGAGGGGCGCATTGTGCAGAGCTGTAAACTACTCTGAACAGTACTCTGAACAGTTTGAAAAAGGAGGGTCAGTCCTCCAGACAATGCTTCTAGATCTTTAACATTGGGGGGAATTTATCAAAACTGGAGCAGACAAAATCTGGAGCAGTTGTCCATGGCAACCAATCAGCTTCTCTTTTCAGTTTGTTCAGTTAAGATTAAGAAAGAGAGACGCTGATTGGTTGCCATGGGCAACTGCTCCAGAATTTGTCTGCTCCAGTTTTGATAAATTCCCTTCAATATGTTCGTCTATTTTGCAAATGCCAATGAAATCTGGGAGCACAGTTCAGACAGGGTTGAATATAGTAAACATGAAATCCCCAGACCCTCTTAAAATGACATATGGGGGAAACTAGGTAGGATTTTTAAGCAAGAAAAAAACTCTTGAAATAGAAGCAGAATTTGTTTAATATCCTTTTATGTTATGCTATGTGAATGAGAACATGTAACAGGTATAGTAGTGGGGGGATTTATCAAAACTGTAGCAGAAAAAAACTGGAGCAGCTGTGCGTGGCAACAAATCAGCTTCTCTGTCTCATTTCCAAATCTTACCCGAGCCAACTGAAGAGAGAAGCTGATTGGTTGCCATGGGCAACTGCTCCAGATTTTGTCTGCTCCAGTGTTGATAAATCCCCCCCTAGGTGTTGTCCCAATTTAGCTGCTAAAGTGCAAATTCCCTTTAGTTCTAACTTTTGCTACATTTCCCTTGAAATTACCTCCTAGATATTTGCAGCTGCTTTTCATAACACTTTACCATGCTATAAATACTGTGTAATGATTAGAATGAAAAAGGGTGCGTGAACATTTTCCCATTGTAAGTATCTTCCATTAATATTCCATATCACATTTACGTAAATAAACCATGTTTGCAACAAATCAAGCCACAACATGCATGCTGCATTGTAAATGTTTTGTGCATCTTAAAAAAAGTTTTGGTTAAGCATTGCCTCTAAAAAACAAATTGCCTCTTTTTCTTAAGGGAGTGCTGTACTAAAACTGCAAATAAGGAAGGTATATTAGTTTATCAACATTTGAAGAAAAAAAAGTAAAACAAAAACAAAGAAACACTGTACACTGTTACTGAATAATGCCAAAAGTCTTTGTATAAAATAGTTTTGACTCCAGCAGGGTAGCACCAGGATTGTTAAGCACATGACTGCACATTGTTAAAGTTTGGTCCCTCTCTGCCTTGACGGTGTTGTTAGGGCAAGGTCAGATTACACTGGGATGTAGAAGGATGTTGCATCTGCATCAGACAAGTACATCTAAAGTCCTCTGCAGCCTGTTGCTCTTTTAAGTTTCATGTACTGCTTTGCAAAAGGAGTAGATATTAACTAACATAAAAACTTGTTGTAATCACTGAACTAGGTAGTACGGCATTCCAAAAACAAATACATAAGTTTAAAAAGATTTTGCTTTCCCTTTAGAGCAACTTGCATTCGGACTCGTAGTTATCTGAGCAGTTATGAACAGTAAGGTGAGTGAAGAATATAGAATTGTGACAATTACTCACCTTGCTGCTGTGCCAAAACAAGGGACGGGTAAGCCACTGCAAGGATGCAGAGCAGGGAGGTTATTTGCACAAAGCTCATCATGTCTAAATGTTAGACATGAGACTCTAAGTGCAGACTTGGGGATGAAATGTAAAAAAAAAATCGTCTCAAATTAGCACCATCAATTGTTTCCCTATTTCCCTTCAACGATGGGCCCTTAAAAAACAGAAAATAGCCACAGAGATTCCCTTGCAGTGTTCTTAAATAGGGAATTCTTTGGCATGTATTAAATCCCAGCCCCTTTCTGAAACTTGAGAGGTGTTTCCATCACTAAACCCATTCAATGCTGCAGCATCCCATATAGGGCTTCCACTGCACACTTCTGCCAAGTGAAGTTGTAAAAGAGTTAACATGCAGAGACCTGCAAATGACCTTACAGAGCAGGAAGAGATGTTAAAGAACACATCTGGAGAAATGCTCCTTATGTGCTTTGTGTGAATGAGTAGATTACAAATTTGCACTTCTCGCTAAATATAGAGACGGCAGATGTTCTTGTAACTGTTGCCACACACTGAGCACCAACGTGATGCATTTCATTGTCTAGTGACTGCAAACATAGGTACACGTTATTGGGCTTTTTCAAGTGCAAGGAATAAAGTGCAAAGTGCCAAAAGCAGTAACCATAGCAACCAATCGGATCATATTTTATTGAAGACAGAGTAGGAATTTGATTGGTTGCACTTTGGTTTTACTTGTAATGTTTTAATACAAAAGACGGTAAATGTCATTAATAGTATGTTGTACAATATACAAATGACTTGCTGCATTTAAAAATATTCCTTTTCATATGCAAGGATATTCACAAGGAGTTCATTTAATCAGCTAAAAGTAGCCTAAATTCACTTATATTAGGAGTACAACTCCGGGCACAAGGAAAAAAATCCCTTGTACCCCCTCCCCCCACACACACACTGCAAGGGTTAAATGCTCATTAAATCTAGGGGTGCAAGGATAAGAAGTAATACTTACTTCTTGCTCCTGTAGGCTCCCTTAAATGCTCATTAAATCTAGGGGTGCAAGGATAAGAAGTAATACTTACCTTACTCCTTGCTCCTGTAGGCTCCCTCCATCTTTGCGACCGCTCCTACATAGCCTTATCTCTAACGCGCTTCTGGCCCTGGTCCCATGCCTGTCTTCTCCATTTACTGTGCAGGGTTAATATCCCTGCATTCTAGGTGAAAACACAGAGGGACCACCCAAAAGCTGGAGACGAGGACAGCATCAGAGTGGGGGATAAGGTAAGTATTATCTCCTCTTCTTGTACTCACCTGGCCCAACAAGCATTTAATCCTCGCAGTGTGTGGGGCCCCCACTGCAAGAGTTTTTTTTTTCTCCATCCCTGAGCAGGGTTTTAGGGTATCATGAAGTACTAATTTTATAAAATCAAAATCCCTAAACTCTCTGTGCAAGTTTAGTCATTTTAAGCAAATATAAGCTCCATGCTGTTTTTATGGCAGTGCAGTTTGGATGCATCCTAGAATTGGCATGCAGTTGACGGTAACAATTCAAGAGTTGGCTTTAATTTTTGGCTACCCTTCTTCACTAGTCATTGCGTATCCACAGGTTAATTTCTAGCCAAGATCTTCTCTTTGAAAAAATATTGTAATTGTGGGAAGGGGGTGCATAGACATCAGTGAGGCTGTCCATCATAATGATTTACCAGGCATGTGTGGGGTGCTGCTCTGACACACTACTTGACTGTCAGAAACCAGAACTGCCCTGGAGTTGACCATGGGAGAAAGGTTTGGGATTGGGAGATTTCTGCAGGTTTGTGCTAGGTGCCTGTACAGCATACTTGCAGCAGTTACCCTCCACCCCTTTTCACTCTGTGGCAGAACCTCTATAAGCTGAACTCTATGCATAAATAAACACACCATTTACTATTGTGTGTATTCAATAAAACCACATATTTTTTAATGCAACTAGCATAAAGACTTTTTTATAGTGGTTTGATAGAATCCTCTGCATACACTGGGAGAGGTAAGGACATCACTAGTTCACAGTCTGAAAAAAGGAACATGTTTAAAGGTAATGAGAGTAGAGGAATGAACTCTAGTGTGCAGCTGCTTCTCCATTGTTCAGTCATATGTTGGAATTTGTCCTGGACCAAGTTGTATTCCTTACCTGCGGTGTACTCTGGATGGAGGTCCAGGACCTAACTGTGATGTCTGGCAGGGGTACCTTGGGCACAAACGTGTTTGAACAAGGTTAAAATCCAATTTACAGGTAGAACAGTTCACATATATGTACAGTATTTAGATTGTACATTAAGATATTCTCTTGGGGGGTTATCTTTAATATTAATATATAACAAATCCAATAACTTAAATTGCATGCAGTGTATGCATTGAAGATATATTAAAACATTTACAAAGGCTTACTACAGGTTTTGACAATGTGACCTTTGCTTAGAAATCCTTAGACATGTAGCAATTAATCAATTAGATAAAGTAACATGTTTCTGCTGAATCTGTCCACGTTCTGATTAATGCTATAAGGTAATACAGAATTCACTATGGATTCTGCCATGTTGAATAATTATCTTCAATGGCCAAACACAAAACATGTTGGAAATGTAAACACCTTGAGGGGAATTTATCAAAACTGGAGCAGACAAAATCTGGAGCAGTTGTGCATGGCAACCAATCAGCATCCACCTTTCATTTTCAAAGCTTAACTGAACAAACTGAAGAGAGAAGCTGATTGGTTGCCATTGGCAACTGCTCCAGATTTTGTCTGCTCCAGTTTTGATAAATTCCCCCCAAAGTGCCCAAACTATTGAATCTATTTCTAAATTGTTGAATCCTACATTACAACCTTGTGATGTTATTTCACTTGTAACAGATTTACTTTAAGGTGTACGTTTAATAAACCGTGATAAAACTAGATTTATCATGAGTTAACTTTACTCAGCAGATCTCTTTGTTTTTCTCAGCTGCACAGAGGCTGTTTAATAACCTGCGAAAAGAAAACTTATCACACGAAACAGCTGTGAAAGGCTGAGATAAGTCTCAGGGGTGATCAGAAGAGAAAGCAATGCGGGGAATGTTTTCTGAGCTGCACAATGATATCCTTTGTGATAATCTACAATCCTTCTGACAGGATCGTAGTTTACTCTGCCAAACCACCCAATAACAATATTACAAAGCACCTCTATAGCAAAGTGCAACAGTTATTTCTCTGTTAAAATGATGAAAATTGCTAAAAAGCAGGATTTACATGTTCCGATTTGTTCAGCATGTACCAGTACAAAAACATGAATCAAACTACCAAACTGCAATGCGAGGCAGTGATGGGGTTAAACATTCTAAAGGGACACTCTGATGGAGCCTAGCAATGTAAGTGGGCACTCTGACACATGCTGGAAATTAGAATGTTTGGCGTCCCTGAAAAAAGCCTGCTGTCCCGAGATAGGTGCATCAGCACTGTGTGTGTGCAAACACACTAGCAGCAGGTATTAATGCATCATAAACGGCGGACCATGGTGGCGAAATGGGGTTACAGACTGTTATGTGTGGAGTGCAATGTTCACTGCATCTGCCTCAAAAACATACTCCCCAGACATCCTTCAAGCTTTATTTGGTGGGCCTGTTTCTGAGGGAGAGTGAGACTTCAACAACAAGCCATAAGGTCACATGACCTTACTGAACTTTCCCTCACACTACACAGATACAGTGAGGGGACTTGAAACTGCCACTCTCATGAGGGAAGGGTGGCAAGACAGACGCGGTGCTATGTGTTTTGGCCGCGTTGTTTATGCTTTCCAGTTTAAAAAAAAATAATTTTTGTTTTTTGCTGGAGTGGGGCTGTTAGCATGTTAGCTGCAGTGCAGTGCGTTTTTGCCTCAATCAGCAACCCCAATGTATCCCTATGTGTTTTATGGGCTACAGTTCTCACGTGCGCAGTCCGTTCAGGTTACGAGCAGAATAAACCTTTCCGGGAGAAAATGTTTCTCTCCGGGGTGTCCGGGAGCCATTATCTAATAGCGGGAGACTCCTGGAATATCCAGGAGAGTTGAGATGTCTGTGTAGGTGACAGGTTTGTGATTGAATACATTTATATCTAGAAGAGGGTTTTTTTCCATGTATTTCTTACTGATAATATCATTAGCTCATTTCTATGATACCCTGTCAGGGACATCTCCACAGAAGGACCTAAAACAGACCTTAGACCCTTATTGAGCTTACAAAATTCAGGCAATTTAAGTGATGATCTTATGCCTAGGGCCATATTTAGACATCAGACGACACCAGGCAGACCTGGATGTTGTCACCCCTTTTGTGCAGGCACCACCTCATGATTATTTATTGTGTTGTGATTGTTTTCATAAAAACTAAGGCTAAAGTGCAATGTTGGAGGCCGCATACATTCTGATTTTAATTAGCACCAAACAAGTCAAAAGAAAGGTGGTTTCATGTTTACTATAGTGAATCTTTTGACTCCTCTCATCATATTCTGCAGCCTCTTCCCTTACAGTCCTCTTGCTGAATTTAGCCACAATGTCCAAAGATGATCAGAAAAGGGAAATGAGATAAGGAAAAAGTCTTCACAATTTGTAAATATTGAGGCTTTATTGCTGCCACATCCAAGCCTACTGCCTAGGCACTGACTCCATATAAGGCAAGTGAACCTATTCCCTAGTCTTTTAGACTATGCTGGTGTCTTGGTGGTCTCTTTTTCTCTAATACTAATGCAGAATGGCAGCAAATGCTTGGACTAGAACATACAGGTGAAACTCGAATAATTAGAATATCGTGCAAAGTTCATTTATTTCACTAATGCAACTTAAAAGGTGAAACTAATATATGAGATAGCGAGAAAGAAAATTTTTTTGTTTCCACAGTGGGGTGTGCAAAGACCCAGAGGGAAAAGGAAAAAAAGGGGGCTTTTAAGAAACAAGTCCAGACCTCTTGTATAAAAATTTTAGAAATACATTTATTCAATAACTCGTAGTATACATTATTTCAGATAAAAAACAAAATACATAATCATCAATAAAAATACATATACATATGCAGGTTCACCAGTTGGTAACAATACTGTGCAGTTACGATGTATGTTGTTGCTTGTTATGAGAATGGTATAAGCACTCCTATAGGTCCCTACATGTTTCGCCCTGAAAGGGCTTCTTCAGGGGAGAAAGACAATTCTATGGTAGATATGTGTCATATGTATATCTTCACCGTCAGTTAGTCAAGGAGGCAGAGATGTAATAAAACGCAACTGCTTCAAGTTCAAATAAAGGATTGGTTTTGTCAAACATGAACCGCCATAGGCAGCGTAAGATGGAGGGATCGCGTCGGAAACAGCACCCTGTAATCCTCAGGAAACACAGGCAGCCGGCACAATAGACTTAGAGGTTTATGGATTTCCGCTTATGCCGTGTGTAGTATTGCTGTTCATTTCCCGCTGTTCAATACATACTTGTTGTGACCAAATCTCAACATTTACTGTCTCCTAAGTAGTCCTGAACTATTTTAATTAGGTTTTAATTTAGGGTAGACTGACAGAAAGCATTAGCTTTATTTATATATTTCTGTGAGCAGAATAGCATATGTACTATAAGAGTTTTATTTTTTTTTTTATTTTTATGGCTTATTTTGTGGGTTCATGGACTGTGTGGATATCCCTCCTCTCATTTTGGTGAATAAAAACCTCAGTTTAACCACCATTACATTGTGGATTAAGAATCGTGGGCATCAGCATGTATTTAACATGAATATGTAAGACAATTTACATTTCCTGGTGTCATTCTTTTACACCTAAAACCACAACCTTGTACACTAGCTTATCAGTGCTCTAAAACTATTTTGCCTTATGAACACTTTTCAATTGAATGCATATTTATAATGGACACGGAAAGGATATCTGGAGAACCGTGTGTTAGTATGCAATTGACAATTCCCACTAAAATGATATAGGGACATACTGTGCCACTGTCCTTTAGCAATATTTGTTTCTCCTCAGATAATTTACTGTAACAAATTGAAAACTCAGTAATTGTACTTTGGTATAGGGCCAAAAAAACAGGAAGGCTTGAGATGGCTAACTATCTTCCACAAGGTGCATTAGGATATGGTTACCGTTAGTCCCTGTTTGCTGGGGACAGTCCTCATTTTGAGTTGTTAATGTGTTTACAAAGCCAAGGAGAGCTCCCCTAATCTCTTCTCTAACTCTGATGTGAGTGTTACATGACACGGGGGAGGGTCACTGTGCCCTGCCTGTGTCTGAGGTCTAGTAAGTTTACTTTAGGGGTTCTGGGATCTGCACTGGGGAGGAAGTGGGGAAAGGTCAGTTATAGAGGAGGGGGAGAGGTCTATATTGAGATGGAAGAGGTCATGACCCCTGTACTCCATGCATTACTTACTGATGACTCCTGTACTCCATGTGTTACACTCTTCTGACCCTTGTGCTCCATGCGTTACCTACTCCTGACTCCTGTACTCCATGTGTTACCTACTGATAACCCCTGTACTCCATGCATTACCTACTCATGATCCCTGTGCTCCATGCGTTACCTTCCCTTAACCTCTTTATTCCATGTGTTACCTACTCCTGACCCCTACCCTCTTTGCATTACATACTCCTGATTCTTGCTCTCTGCATCATGCACTCTTGACCCCTTTGTGCTGTGTTACACACTCCTTTCCCCTGCATTCTGTATGTTACGCACTCTTAAACCCTGAAGTCCATGCGCCACACACTCCTGACCTCTGCAATACATGCGTTACACACCCCTTGCCTCTTTAGTGAGTGTGTCACACACTACTGACCCCTGCACTCTGTGCATTACACATTCTTAACCCAGGGCTCATGGTTTATTTAACCGCGCATCTTTAGCTGTTCCCAGTGTTAATGCAATTTGGCCAAAATACATGATTCATCACAATGCTGTGTGCTGCATTTTTTCACTTTCACCCATTCCAACTTTATACCAGAAAAAAGTTTGATCTGGAGTTCTACTTTAGGGGATAACCTTCTTTTATAACATCTCTGTTTGTTATGTCTATTGGTGTTCCTCTCCCCCCTAGCTTTTGCATGCAGTATGTTTTGTCAATCTTTAGTTACTAAAACAGAAACTTTCCAACCCCATCATAAGGTATATGAGGTAATACATTTATTCTTCTATTTAAATAGTACAAACAAACTACTCAACACTTTACAAATTACACAATTACAACCCAAGATGACCTTAAAACCCAATGGACCTACCACAGCTAAACAAGTACACATATGTGCACAGTAGGGTTACTTTGGTCAGGAATGTTGTCAAAGGCCATTTTTACTTGGCCACCCCGGCTGTTTGACAACAATGTATACCTTCAGTCATGTAACTTGAATGATTATCATCTGCCCCAGACACCATGGCACCAGGGATATGTCATTAGAACACATGTGTACACCTCCTGCCCTGTTCTTGGGCAATCCTTATCTGCCTTTGCATAGTGGTTGGATTAAGTTGACTGAATAACCCATGTGGCTATAAATGCTGGGCGTGTACCTACAACTCATTAGAACTGAAGAAGCTGCTTGGATAAGCAGCAAAATGTAACATGTATGATGGAACAATTAACAGGATTTTGCAGCACATGACTGGGTATTCAAAGTGAATGCAGGTTAATTTTATTAGGTAAGCAGCCATTATCATTTTAGTAAAGCAGCCCCTATGTTGCAAGACAGTAGGGCAGGGGTAGGAAGCTTCAGCACTGCAGCTATGGTGAAACTACAAATCCCATGAGACATTGCAAGAATCTGACAGCCACAGGCATGACTCCCAGAAGCACAGGCATAATGGTATTTGTAGTTTCACCATAGCTGGAGTGCCAAGGCTGCCTGCCACTGCAGTAGGGTTAGCCAGTTAGACACAGTACTGGTCCTCTTATTCCATTGCATTAAAGTGAAATGTCTAATGACAATGTTCAACTTGCCTTTAAGCAGTGACGTGCGGTACCTCTTGCTCCGGGTGAGGCATTCCCCCGCCCCGCTCCGGCCGAAGCCCCAACCCCAACCGGCCCCCAAGCTAGTGTAAAGGAGGAAGGGAGGAGCCTCCCTGTCCCTCACTTACTCCTCACTGCTGAGGCGCTCCGTTCATGACAGTTTACACAGCGGGGAGGATTTCCCTGCTGTGTAATCTGTTAGATGCTGATCTGAATGGAGAAAAAGCTGTCAGCTTCAGACATGAAGCTGACCGCTTTTTCCTCCATAATTCTAGGTGAGACTCTGCCTCACCTGCCTCCCCTGACCGCACTTTCCTGCCTTTTAAGAGAGCAAAGATTCTGAGAACAAGTGGAGATAGTGAAAGGAGAAATATTATCATCATGGATTTCCATTAGGATAGTAGAAAGGAGGAGTTGGAAGGGAAGCATATCTAGGTATTTGGGGATGGAAGGGAATTATACTAAAACATTAAAGCATGCTCTTTGTTGCATTTACACTATAACATCAATGGTTATATTCTAGGTGCCAGCTCAATTGTCAAGGCAAACATATCAGGTTAAGGATCTTTATTTTTTAAAAAGTGACAGTTATTTCCTGCAGAGTCCAATGAGATTTCAAAATGACAGTCACATGGTTAAAATTAAGATCCTTATCCTTGTGTTAAAGAAGAACTCAAGGAAAAACTTTTATTAACCCTTGCAGTGGGGCTACCCCCGCACTAAGAGGGTTACCTACCCGTTTTTGTCTAGGTGCTGAAAAAAAAAAAAGGTTATACTCACTCGATGCTCTGAGCCGACTTGCTCTTAGACTGGTCCATCCAGCCTCTCTCTCCCACCTCTGCAATGGTATAAGGTCCCATAAATCATCACATTCTATACAATGGGTACAGATGTGAGGACACCAAGGAACATTCATATGCTGCAGAGATTCAGCTCAGCTTCAGGTGAGTATAACTTTTTTTAGCAACTAGACAAAAATTAGCAATTAACCCTTGCAGTGTGGGGGCAACTCCACTGCAAGGGTTAATCAAAGTTTTGCCCGGAGTTCTAATTTAAAGTTTTGTGAATTGAGCCTAATGGGTGTTCAGGATGGCATTTGCACTTAAATATCAAATATCATTGTGTAACATAACACACAATCATATTAATTGACATTCTGTGTTGCATCAAATTGAATATGTATTTTCTATGATATCCGAAGTGTTATACTAATACACTTTTGTGCAACACAGTCACAGTTACCTAACTTTTCAAGGGAAATGCCACATTATGTGTTCATTCATGGGCATTCTGCATATTACCTTCCTCATCAGCACTCTATCATATTTTCCCCATGGCATTAACAGTCTTCTGTTTGAAATGATATAAATGAACTAGCAAGCTGGCACGCTATGACTAGGTAGGCTACAGTCATTTCAGTTATAAAGAGCTTGAATATTTTTTCTAAATCATGCATGAAAGTTTGATTTTTACTGGAAGTACAAGTAAATACGGTGGGGAGTGGAGCACAGAGAATGGAGAGGATGTGTTTGCTTTTCAGGGATCTGACAGTCATTTTAGATGGGGAGGTTCCAAAAATAGTTTAGTCTAAAAGGCTTCACTGTGACATTGATAACATTTTCTATTATGGTTGCCAAATCTTCAAAATATAATCTGGGGATTTTACCAAGCATCTCCCACACACATAAACTTTGCATGCAGAACAAAAAGACACACCCGATAAAAGAAGCTGATGCACACATTGCTGTGATTTTTGCAAAGACTTAGCAGAGCACATAAGCGAACTGAGCAAACATTTTACACAATGATAAAGTCCTACACAAAAGATAAGCAAATTATTCCGATACTTACTGTATTTGCTGGCGTATAAGACTACTTTTTATACTTAAAAACATCCCCCAAAAATCGGGGGTCCTCTTATACACGGGGTATACAATGTGAACCTTTAGTTCGTTTGTGCCCAGATGGCCCACAACGAACATCCCTAATCTGTCAGCCCGCTGGATGTGCGGTAACACTGTATGTACGGTAGCTTCGGCTACATACAGTAGCTGAGCGAATCACTGCGAGCGATGTACACAACCTCTGCCAATCCGAGCAGGCTTTGTATTCATTAATAGAATACATTGCTCAGCGTGATTGGCTCAGCGCGGTATACTGTATGTAGCTACCGTACATACAGTATTACCGCACATACATCCATGATGTTTTTAAATGGTGTTACCTCGGAAGTGGGGTAGTCTTATATGACGAGTATAGGCCAAAACCTATGTTTTAAGTCGAAAATTAGGGGGTCGCCTTATACGCCGGCAAATACGGTACTTACATAAAAATAGTTCATAACATCATTACGTTTTTAGAAAAAGTAAAGCAGGAACTGGCAACACAGTGGCCTAGTGGTTAGCACTTCCATAGGTGTGTGCAGGGGTGTGCCTGAGCACACCCTACTCACACACGTGCACCCAGGGCCTGCACCATTCTAAAGTGGGGCCGACCCGAGCAGAGCGCTGCAGCTTTCACTACTTTTCAAAGCTCCGTCACTGGCGCAAGCCACGTTCTTGCGGGTAGCCTGGCTTCTGTTTTGCCAAGTTTCCCCATAGGATGTTCCCGGCATGCAGCATCTGCCAATCAGCTAGTAGGTGGGCATATTATGTGATGCCATATCCCCACCCCCTCCTGAAACAACACAGCTGCCATATATGTGAAGGTGGGAAGAGCAGGGGGAAAGGGGAAAAGGGAGAGAGGCAGGGGAGCATGGGGGAAATGAGAGGGAAGTCTGGGAGGAAGAGATGGAGGGAGCGTGTGGGAAGGGGGGGCAGAGCATGGGTAAGAGGGAGAGAGATCATGGGTGAAGATAAGAGAGCATAGGGGAATCGGGAGAGAGAATGGAGGGAGAGGGAAAGAGAGCATGGGGGAGAGGGAGAGCTTGAGAAAGAGGGACTGAGCAGGAGGACAGGGAGAAGGCATGGGAAGATGAAGAGAGTGTTAGGGAATTGGGAAAGAGAGGTCATTGGAAATTGATAGAGAGAGCATGGTGGAGAAAAAGAGAGAGCATGGTGTGTGTACATATGTTTGCATAAAAGTGTGTGCATGTACATATACAGTAAAAAATAATACACTAACTATAAATGAATAGAGCCCCCTTGCCGTCACCCCGCCCCCCCCCACTCCCAACTTGGGCGGGCCATGGTGCACACCCAAATACTATATTTTTTTCCCACACACCTATGAGCACTTCTGCCTTGCAGTACTGGGGGTTCCCAGTCAGGACACTATGTGCATGGAGTTTGCATGTTCTCCCTATGCTTGCATGGGTTTCCTCCGGGTACCCCCATGTGGTGTTACCCTACATGGGGGGT
>NW_017306492.1:1630691-1643390 GCF_000935625.1 Nanorana parkeri
CAGCCAGACATCTTCGCCTTGCTTCCTGGGCTCCTTTGCCCCGCCTGCGGGCCTGGAACTGGCATCACGGGTGTCGGTGGGAAGCAGGGAAGGAGAATGGCAAACATCCATTTGCTGATCTTCTCCCTACTGAATGGGGATTTTGCATCACTTCCGGCCCCTCAGCTATCATTGCCTGTCTGCAGAAGCCAGAAAGGAAGCTATTGGAGCGCAATAATATCTTCTTTGGAGTGGAAAGGTGACACACAAGCCCCCTTATGTAATAGCAATTAAGTTAAAAAATAAAATAAAGAGGGGGCGTGGCCAGCAGCCGCATGTAGACAGTCGCACTGGAACGAGCTCTCCACAGAAATCCTGCATATCATTCTGATAATCACCTTGCCAGTCTCCTGTTCCCAGTCAGCTTGCAGGGGGTAATCCTCCGGACCTGACACCCCCAAACAGCGGAAGCTCTCTATCAGGGGGAACGTGGCTCCTATAGAGAGTCCATGGGGGATCCCCTGCTGTCTGACTCAAATGGCCCTACTGACCCTGTGGTGCCTGACAGCATGGCATCCAAAGCCACTAAGGGATTGAAGCCGCCACGACGGGATATTCAGGGACCTGGTCTGGAGGATGAAATCCCCTCGGCTGCGTCTTGATGTCCTGCAGCGTCCAAAGGCCTATATGGGGCTGGCTTTGCCGAACCCCTGGTTTTACTATGTGGCTTCTCAGGTGCAACATTTGGCTGCCTGGGCGGTGGAGGAGGATCCCCCACAGTCCCTTGTACTTCTGAAGTATTTGTTTCATGGGTTGGACCCTTTGTGTTACCTGGACAGTGACATGTATGTTAAGGGACACTCCGCACTTCCTACGGTGCGCTTGATGGGACAGGTTTGGGCTACCGCCAAGCGTGCCTTGGGGATGCGGGCCTATATTAACATAAACACGCGTCAGGTGCACCTACGTATGAAAACGACAATCGTGCCACACGTGTTAGGTATCACCGCTTGCTAGAATGAGAGCAATAATTCTAGTATTCCAGTATTCAGGGATAACTCTAAACTGATAACCTGTACGGGCTTTTAAAGGGTCCCCTATGGACGATTCAGGGTACTTTTTGTCGCCGTTTCACGGACACACGCAATTTTTAACCTGGGCATGTTGGTATCTATTTATTTGTTGTAACCTCATCTGTTATATTTTTTATAATTGGATATTATAGTGTGTTCCTGGGCACTAATATTAACTTAAGTGTATTTTTTACTAAACTTTTGGTTTGATAAAGAGTTGCTCTAATATTGTGTGAAATAACGGAAAATTGTTATCACATACTTACCATAATTTTCCTTCTTGGCTCTCCTCATGTCGGCACACTAATGGGTTAACTCCGCCCCCGGATACCAATAGGACCACCCCTAACGAGAGTATAAATCCCCCCCTTCCTACCTCATACGTGTTCCATAGCACGCCGAGCGAAGGCATGGGAGGGTAGCTATGCCGACATGAGGAGAACCAGGAAAGTAAAATTACGGTAAGTATGTGATAACAATTTTCCGTTTTCCTGGCTCACCTCATGTCGGCACACTAATGGGACATAGCTAGCAAAACAAAACATGGGAGGGACTCATGCCAAAAATATATTTATTAAGCCTTAGCAGCTGCAGAAGACAGTACGGATGCCCCAAAGGCCGAATCCACAGAACTGGACACATCGACATTGTAATGCCGAATGAAGGTATTCGAAGACGACCAACTTGCGGCTTTGCAGACCCCCTCCACCGGGACCTTAGCGTAGGCTGCCCAAGACGTAGCCAGTGATCTAGTAGAGTGAGCCCTGATTTCTTGTGGAGGGGGAAGACCCGCTGCTTTGCAAGATAACTGCACCGCCTTCACCACCCAGGTAGACAGGATTCTCGTGGATGCCGCTGCTCCTTTCCTTGGCCCCCCAGGCATCACAAACAACCTTTCAGTGGAACGAAACTTCTCAGTTCTACGTAAGTAGGTGGAAAGGACGTGTACTATATCCAATCTCTCTAGGTGCGCTTCCGCCGAGGGAAGCCCTTCATTCCGTAGGACCGGGAGGACTGATTCCCAATTGAAATGAAAAACTGAAGAGACCTTCGGTAGAAAGGATGGGACAGGACGTAGCACTATCCGGTCTGGAAACAACTGACAATAAGGTTCCTTGCAGGAAAAGGCTTGCAGTTCCGACACCCGCCTGGCGGAGACAATTGCTGTGAGAAAGACCGCAAGGAGGGTAAGGTGATATAGAGAACATGAAGAAGGAGGATAAAATGGTGCCAGAGACAATGCTTTCAGAACCAACGGCAGGTCCCACTTAGGAAACAGCGGTTTCACCGGAGGTCTCAATTTCATTGCTGCTTGCAGGAACTGCCGTACGACAGTATGAGTTGCCCAACGACACTTGGTTAAGGCTGACAAGGCCGAAACCTGGACCCGCAACGTGTTATAACTTAGGCCAGCGTCTAGGGCCGACTGCAGAAATTCCAGGATGTTGCCCACCGTCGGATCAGTGGATTGCCACCCCTAGTGTGCTGCCATATTGAGAAACCTCTCCCAGACCCTATGATACGTAGTTTTCGTGGATGGCTTTGTTGCCTGCAGCAGAGTCTCTACCACCGCTGCCGGGAGCTGCAGCATCTGTAACCTCTGCCTCTCAATTTGCAGACCATCAAATGGAGGCGTGCCACATTCGGGTGACAATATTCGCCCTGGAGAAGAAGGTCCCTCCGTAAGGGCAATGACCTCGGGCTCTCGACCAACAATTCCATGAGCAGTGGAAACCATGGCCTCTTCGGCCAGCAAGGAAGGACAACAATCGCCCGAACTCCCTCCCTGTCGATCTTCTGCAGTGTTCGTAGGACCAATGGTGTAGGAGGAAAAACGTAAACACTGCCGAACTGCCATGGAAGGGATAGGGCATCCTGGCCCAGAGCTTCCTGGCAATAGTACCGGGAGTAAAACTCCGGGAGTTGAGAGTTGTCTTTGGACGCCATTAGATCTATCTGGGGAGTTCCCCATTCCTGAAAGAACGGCTGAAGATATTGAGGATTCAATGACCATTCGTGGGGATCCACGAACTGTCGGCTCAATCTGTCTGCCTGTTGATTCTCTGTTCCCGGCAAATAAGATGCCGTCAGGTCTAGGAGGTGTAGTTCTGCCCATGGAAACAGAACCGAAGCAATCCGCAGCAAAGAGGAGCTCTTTGTCCCTCCCTGCCGTACCACATACGAGACGGCCGTCTTGTTGTCCATACGTAACTTGACCCGTCGACCTCTGACAAGAGGGTAAAAAGCCTTGAGAGCCTCGAACGCTGCTTGCAGTTCGAACGCATTCGAGTGTCCTGGTGCCCGAGACGACCATCTCGCTTGCACCTGCTGCCCCAAGCAATGGGCTCCCCATCCCGTCAGACTCGCATCCGACGTTATTGTGACCCAGTCTCCAGGCTGGAGAACTCTCCCTTTCTGCAAATTTTGCGGATTGCACCACCACCGTAGACTGGTTCTGACCACCTGTGGGAGAAAGATCACCTGGGTCAGAGACTGCCTGTCCCACTGTTGGAGAAAAGCGTACTGAATGTGGCGCATGTGCCAATGGGCCCAAGGGACAGCTGGAATTGAGGAAGAAAGAATTCCCAGAAACGAAAGACACAGACGTGCCGAGCACGTACAAGATGCCCTGAGTAGCCCGGCTAGCCGGACGATCCGTGCCACTTTCTCCTTTGGCAGAAAAATCCTTGACGCCATCGAATATCATACCCAGGTACAACAGTGCTCGGGCTGGCACCAGTTGGCTTTTCTGCCAGTTCACCAGCCAGCCATACTCCTGAAATGTCTTCAGCACCAACTGCCGGTGCCGCAGAATCTGTTGCTGTGACTGGGCCAACAAAAGGACATCGTCCAGGTAATGAAATATTCTCAGACCCTGTAATCTCAGCAGAGCGATCACTGAAACAAAAACTTTTGAAAATGTCCTTGGAGCTGAGGAAAGACCGAATGGCAGGCAACGGAACTGATAATGACTGTGACCCACTGCGAACCGTAGGTACTTCTGGTGGCCGTCTGCCAAAGGAACATGGAAGTAAGCGTCCTTTAAGTCCACGGTGAGCATCCAATCCCCTGGTCTCACGAGATCTTTGATGGTCTCTACTGACTCCATGCGGAAACTTTCCACCTTCACGAATCGATTCACTCTTTTCAAGTCGAGTACCAGACGGAACCCGCCGGAGACTTTGCGTACGAGGAACAACGGGGAATATACTCCCTGACCCCGCTGATGGCAAGGGACAGGTATAATGGCCTGTGCTTGCCGCAATTCTTGTATATATGAGTGCAGACAGGTTCTTTTCTCTAGAGAAGCTGGAATATGAGTCCGCACAAAGTGATCCGAAGGAATAGAGACCAATTCTATCTTGTACCCGCTTCTCACGATGTTCAACACCCATGGATCCTGCACGGTATCCGCCCAAATCTGCCTGAAGGAAGCTAACCGCGCCCCCACCACAGACAGGGCGGGCCGTATTTCAGAATAATTTATAAACCTTCTTGGGTGTCTGGGCTGGCCTAGCTTTGCCACCCCTGGTATAGGATGACTGGCCTCCTCGCCAATTATTCCGAAAAAACCCTCTACCGGGCTTATAGGATCTGGCCTCTTGAAATGGCTCCCTGTAACGTCTGTTCTGATGAAAGGGCTGCTGCCGTTGTTTCCGATCTTGCGGGAGTAAGCCAGATTTACCCCCAGTCACTCTCTTGATTGCTTCCTCCAATGGTTCTCCGAAAATCATCTTTCCTGAGAAGGGCATGGCGCAGAGCCCTTGCTTCGAAGCGCCGTCCGCCGACCAGTGCTTCAGCCACAGAGCTATGTGACCTGTCACTGAAAATGCCATCTGTCGGGCTGCCAATCGGATTAGGTCAACCGATGCCTCTGCCACAAAATCCAAAGCCATCTTTAAATCATAGCAGTACGAATGCTCCTGCCTCACTGAAACACTCACCAATCTTTATAGCACACCGTTCCCTTTGAATGGCCGCAGCGTACAGTTTGGGCGTGCGTTTCACACTGGACCACAGAACGGCCCGCCCCCTCCATTCCTGCCAGCCAATCCGGGCCGTGACAGGAAGGGACTTGCGCTCCACGCCGGAACACACTCGGCTTGCGGCTGCACTGCTGGAGGAGAAGAGACGAGCATCCTGAAGGGACAC
The DNA here is from genome assembly GCF_000935625.1 of Nanorana parkeri. Classification (NCBI taxonomy): domain Eukaryota; kingdom Metazoa; phylum Chordata; class Amphibia; order Anura; family Dicroglossidae; genus Nanorana; species Nanorana parkeri. The sequence goes on from NW_017306492.1 coordinate 1,635,896, forward strand.
AGCCGTCCCGTAGGCACCATAAAGGACCGGAATCGAGTCCCATGAGGTACCCTGCACCATGAGTCCTACTTACCTAGCCCCACAGCCTGTAGCCATTTAGGTTACCTCCGGCCCCTAAGCCTGGCACCAGGCATGTCCTATACCGTGGATTTACCACAAACGGACATCTACCCCCTGGAAAGAGGCTGAATCCAGGGGGGGACATAGAAGGCCAACGATAAATGAAAAGAAAAAAGAAAAGAAATATATAAAATGTTTGGGGGGTTTTAAGTAATTTTCAGGCCTAAAATGTTAATTATAACATGTGTGCAAAAAAATGCAATAAATGCCTTGGTAGCAAAAGGGTACAAGCACTATATTTAGGATTTCTAAACACGCACATGCGACCGCTGCGACCCTGGTAGCTCTACCAGTGATGGGAACATGCTTTACAGTAATTGCAGGATACAATTATTTACTAAAAAAAGTATCAAAATTGTGCTTATTTTGATGGTTTTGCAACGGGGCCTTGAAGTTTCTAGTTATTCCTCTTGTACTCCGGTTTCCTCCCACACTCCAAAGACATGGTGGTAGGTTAATTGGCTCCTGTCTAAACTGGCCCTGTATATATGCATATAGATAGATAGGGACATTAGATGGTAAGCTCTTTGAGGGCGGGAACTGATGTGAATTTGCACTATGTAAAACGCTATATAAATTGGGGCTACATACCTGCAATAAATAAACGAAACTAAGGGATAATGTACAACAATATGTTTATGAATGGAAACCATAGGCACAATAAAATGATCCATAGCTTAGTTATATACTGTATATACTGAAAGAATACAACCCTGGCAACCAATCAGCAAGGTACTACTGTTACGAAAGACTGAAAGGCCTAGTTGTTCTCATTCTGAACCCCTTATTACAAAACCACTTATAGTTTAAGTGGACAAAATAAAAACTGATATAGATGATATTGTCTGTCACTCGTATTACCATACAGCAGATTTTGTTTTTATAAAGCCCCAGTAATATAGAAACATAGTTTTATTGCCTGCCAGTAGGCAATCATTTTCTTTAACAAGCCAAGCTGTGCTCCACAAGTGTCAGGTACAGGGTTTGGAAAAAAAACATATAAAAACGGGAGCCAGTCAGGAGCTGCATGCAAACAGGAACATGCAGATAGGAGAAAAAACAAAGCAATCAGAGAAATGACCTCACCAGTCTACTGCTGCTCTTTCATTGTCCATTCAGCTGGTTGGGGGTGGAGAGAAGATACTAGACATGTGCGATTCGGTTCGTTCGGAAATTCGTTTCAGATGAATTTTCGGAAATTCGGAGATTCGGATGCATCCGAATTACAGCTAAGACGAATGCAAACGAATCCGAAATTCCCGATTTCCCGAAATTCGTTATTGGACGAATTTCTTTGCAGCGAAATGACATTAGGAAAAAAAAATGACAACATTTTCCCTCTACAACAATTCTTTGGTTTAAAGTTCAGAGGCAATAGTGTAGTGGTTAGAGTCCTGGTTTGCCATTGGCAAGGTCGCAGGTTCTAATCCAGGGTCGGGAGAATAATGGATACAATTAAGTCCATAAATGAATTTTGGCAGGACTACCGCTAACGAATTTCGTCTAAACTTTTCGTCGAAACTAATTAAATTTCGGACCCAAAAAACTAAACTAAACTAAACAAATTTTTTGTTTCAAAACGAAACGAAACTAAACAAATTTTTTTTGTTTCAAAACGAAACTAAACGAATTTTTTGCTGGTGCACATGTCTAGAAGATACCACTGTATTCCAACACTCTAGCTAACATCTAGTCAGATATTAAGGACAAATGTATGTTTTAAATGCAAGTAGTATAACTACCTGAATTTGAAAGTGTTAAAACTATATTACAGATGGGACTCTGTCACTCCCAGCTTGCCAGGGCCGTCTTTACCGCAGGGCAAAAGGGGCAACTGCCCTGGGCCCCATAATTTACAGGGGCCCAAAGCAGCTGTCCCTTTAGTCCAAGCATCAGACAGGACAAGCCCAGTGGCACCACTGACAGGGAGACCATCCGGCCGTCCTTTCTCCTCTAGTTAATGTCTGTGTGCCTCCTGCTTCTGTGATCTCCTCCCCGATGCCTGTAAAATAGACACAGACATTGGGGAGGATGCCTGGGAGATCCAGCAGGCACTGAGGCGGAGGGGCACGGAGGAGAAGAAGGTGGAGGACACAGTCAGACACAGCAGCAGAACCAACCTGAGCAGATCCTCAGTGCCTGTATTGCAGGTTACATGGTGATGTGTATTACTGTTTTGTCTCTCTGGGTTATTTTATATTGCATAATACCATCATAGCTCTTTGCACTGCCTTATAAAAAAGTAATACCGACTCTGTTAAAGTGTTCTGGAGAACAATGACATGGAGAAAATGTACCTCCGCTGGTCATGATTGTATGGCTGCAATACAATATAGTATATATAGTCCAAATCCCATTTTAATAGGAGCCACTTAAGATCTTTTTACATTATCTTGCAGTGTAACGTCATTCATCTGTACTGCGACACTTTCTACTTTTATGATTACTCCCCGTCATATTTTTTGCATGCCCCGAGTTAGTAGTTTTCTTGGTGTCTTCACAGTTCCTGGATACCTTCCAATAATAAAGGATGTTATGTGATCTGCTTTTATGTTAGTTTCCATAAACAAGTACACATAAATCAAGCCAGAGAATTGAAAACATAATTTAATACATTCATTAATGTTCATTTGCACTAATAAAATATCAAAGCAAAGCAAGTTTTAATAATACAGTTTAAAAAAAAAGGTTAATTTCATAATTATTGCTGTGCATTTACATCCACATTACTAAACATTTGCAGCCAGGTGTATTTAGTACACCATCTAGCAAGCGTTCAGTGATGTGCTGTGTAAATGCAATACATATTTTACTAATATATCCATGTAATTTACACTGCATGCATTGTACTGCATTTACATTGCATGCCCCCGCACACTTGCTGCACAGTGTGCTGCATTTGCAACATATGCAGTCTACGTATAATATATAAGGAGGCATTTGTTAAAAATGTAATGCACCATGCAGTCAGTGCTTGAGAACATGCAACACTAATGTAATAAGGATTTTTTGGACTTAGGACCCTGCAACGCTACAGGTTCAGGACCCTGCAGCGCAATGGATTCAGGACCCTGCAACGTAATGCACTTAGGACCCTGCAACGCAATGGACTTGGGACCCTGCAACACCATGGATTAAGAACAAAATGCAGTTAGGACTCTGGATTCAGGAGCCTGCAATGCAATGGACTCAGGACCCTGCAACACAAAATACATTGGACTCTGCAACGCAATAAACTCTGGACTCTGCACTGCAATGAACTAAGGACTCTGCTATGCAATGAACTTAGGACTCTGCAACACAAGCGGGTCCTAAGTCATTGCGTCGCAGGGTCCTAAGTCCACTGCATTGCAAGGTCCTGAGTCAATTGCGTTGCAGAGTCCTGAGTTTATTACGGTGCAGAATCTTGAGTCCATTGCGCTACTGCATTGATATGTGTTTTTACCTTTCCTTTCAGGATGTTCCTTGTCAGCACATTTTCATGTAGCTCACCAGACTGGAGCCAAGTCTTGCCCCTCCTTCTCTCAACCTTAATGGTGATGTAAAGTGGATTGGGAGAGACACATACCAACTCCACTATGTACTTAATCTTGTTAATTGTGGTGCCATTCACATTAAATGACCGCATGCAAGTACTGTATCAGCCAATGTACCCCCACTGCAGCGCACCACAAAACATGGCATGTGCATTGTGGCATGCTGCATCGAGAAAAAAGGTGCATGTCTGTTATTCCCTGCATTGAGGTGCAATAGCGGCCCGCTCAAAATGAATGGGCTGCCTTAAAGCATTGCCGAACGTTTTTAAACATACTGCAGTGCATCATTGATCATTGATCTGATTGGACTCTTAATAATTTATAACTGAATACAAAGATGCATGAATGTGTGTCTGTTATATCTGCATGGAGTTCAGCTTACAATTATTATAATATATATGCATCATGTATATTTTTCCTCCCATTTTTATACTCTGTCAAACAAATCATAAGTGTACTTAAAAAAAAGAGAAAACCTTCTGCACTAATTTACATTAGTGATGCATCGATACTGGTTTTTCAGTTTTTTGGTATCAAGTACGAGTACCAATATTTTTTTTCGGTGCTCGCCGATACAGAATACTGCTACTGGAAGTCCAATTAATGAACCTGGGCGGTGTGTAGTGACTCGACCCCCCGATTTTCTGATTAGCCGGGAAGCCGGCTGCATGCTTCCTCTTCACCAGGTGAAGAGGAAGCATGGAGCCAGATCTCTGGCCAATCAGGAACCCGGGTGGGGCGGGTAATGACTCGCCACCTGGCTTCCTGATTGAGCGGGAAGCCAGCTCCATGCTCACTCGTCACCAAGCACTTCTTAGCTTTCCTGCCAAGCACTTCTTTGCTTTCCTGCACCTTCATATAACGCATGTTCTGTATTCCTGTGTATACACTATGCCTGCGTTCATCCGGCAAAGCACGCTCCTTGTTTGTTCCCTGTGTATACCTGTCACTGAGTCCAGTACCCCATTGCTGCTCACATTGTAGCTGGTCAGTCATGTCTGCACGGGTGTGTTAGAGAACCACAATCTGGGGGCTGCCCTACCGCACATTCATCCTCACCACTGGAGAAGATCAGGCTCTCCTTAGACTATGCACCTCTGGCACTCCCACATTTTCTGTACAGTCCCTCTGTCCCTGCTCCTTGTTTGACGTACTGTATCTTCACACTGCCCAAGACCTGTATTCCTGGGCTGTTCCCAGTTCTGGACTGCTCCGCAAAACCTGGTTCTCATGGTGCCTGGTGTCCCGGTTCCCAGATCGTGACAGCCAGCAATGTAACAAAAAGATAAACATATAAGGAATCTTATAGAGAATAGGAACTAAATGCTTATTTTCTATGCTCCTCAGCTTCATCTGGTGGCTATGATGCATATTACATTACATTCTAACTGAAATGAAAATAAACTAAGCGTGTACGTTTTTGTCTTTATTGCACAGAACAAACATTCACAGAGATTCGCAGGGTGAATGGCCCTGTGCATTATTTATAAATAGACCGCTAAGTGTAGCTATACGCAAATTGGGAAAGGTTGGAACCCCTGCCAGGTTTTACTGTTATCTGGGGCTTTGTTAGAAAGATTTCCCCTCACTTTCTATTCTAAAACAACCTTTCACCAGACGCGAAGTGGGGGAAAGTCTGCGACAGGGAAACAGACAAAAAAGAAAGCTGACAGGGGTTCCAGCATTCCCTACTTAACTTAGAAAAAACATTCGTACATCTGTCTGTGTTGCTGTTAGAGAGATTTCCCCCACTTATTGAAGGAGTCTCCAACAGAGTCTACAACTGGCTCTAGATCAAATTACCAAAATTAAATGGGAGGCTTGTATGAGATCCAGATGAAAGAGCATGCCATTTGCTTTAGTTTTTTTTCATCCTAAAGTTTCCTAGTAACAAGCTCCAACAAAAAATGATTTAATATATCAGCCCAGCAGCACTAAATTTAGGTTAGGCACCCTACTGCTTAGGGCAGTGCCCCTACCATTATTTAGAAGTTGTAGCATATAATATGTAGGAAGTTTACATTTTAGTATGGTTAGAGTTACAATCGGTTTTGACATTTTTCACATGCTGCATATCCTGATAACTCTCTACTAAATACCACTTGTGATTCATTTAAGTGGAGAAAAAAAGGTGATGGAGGAAATATAACAGAACTTTAGCTGTCATACCTGGCAAATTATTTATCTTGTTCATTTACTCTTTTTATTCACACACCCTTGCCATGCTGTATAGCCAGGGAATTGATACAATTAATCATTGGTCTAGTGGCTTTCTATGTCTCCTTTACCCTTTCACACTACTCTCTCTAGAGAATGAATAAGTATTAACAAGACACCTTCTTCTGTAAACTTTCTCATTTGCTCCCAGTTCTTGAAAACATGTTAGACAGCCCTGGGCAAAGCAATAGAGTCTTATTGGATTAGAGTGTCTATCCTTCACACATTTCTACTAGGTGGCAGTTAGGAAGATAGTGAAATGATATAGCTTTTAGGTTACTATGCATTCTTTAAAACATGGGGATGTATCTATTTATCTAAAAAAAGAACGGTTTTTAAACTACACTGGAACATTACAGTTGCAGTAGGATAAATGCCGTGACACACTGCACGCGAAGCCGTGCAGAGCGAAGCAAAGCTATCCGGCACGGAGCTTTGCGTGCAGTGTGTGAGCTGAGTGCAGTCAGATGATTGACAGCAGCTTCAGCCAATCGGCTCGTCCGTAACAACCTGCCAGCTGTCGCATCGCGACGCGCTGGTTTATACGCGCAAGCCGATTGGCTGAAGTTGAAATTGTTCATCTCGGCACGCTCAGCTCCGCGAGCTCTCGCAAGCTGAGCTGCCGAGCAGAAAATTACATGACACACTGCTCGCAAAGGCAGTGCGCCCCCGCTCCGCGCTGCTTCGCGTGCAGTGTGTCACGGCCTTAATACAATTATGAATTGGATTGTTGCTTTGGGATGATGTAGACCAGTCATGGTCAATTTAAAAAAAAAATGAGTTGGATGCCAAAGTAAAATAGCCCTTAAAGTGACCCTGTCATCACAGAGTCACTTACAAAAAAAAACCCCTATAATAGAAAGGCTCTATACTTATCTTTCTGGTGGCCTGTAACTTGAAATACTTCTGCATTAGTTCCCTCAGCGCCTACAGGTATTCCACACTTCTGGGTTTGTAAAAACCTGTTACTCCCACTGCATGCAGTAACATCTTGCACTGGCTTATACGTCACTGCAGGACATTCAAACAGGTGGGAGTAACCGTTCCATGCTGTAGGGAGGTACGGGCTGCTGTAAATGTAACTATAGTGCCTCTCCTGTTCTTTGTAGGTTACCTTCTGGTGACAGGGTCACTTTAAGTTGAAAAAAGACCATTCATGAATTATAAGGTTTATGGGTCTCATGTATCAGATTGTCAGCATTAAGAAAGTCTTTATTTCTGCAAACTATTAACCATATTAAAATTTTCTCATTACAGGTGAAACTCGAATAATTAGAATATCGTGCAAAGTTCATTTATTTCACTAATGCAACTTAAAAGGTGAAACTAATATATGAGATAGACTCATTACATGCAAAGCAAGATAGTTCAAGCCGTGATTTGTCATAATTGTGATGATTATGGCTTACAGCTCATGAAAACCCCAAGAACCCCAAATCCACAACCTCAAAAAAGTAGATTATTACATGCAATCAATAAAACAAGGATTGTACATAGAACAATATCGGACCTCTGAAAAGTACAAGCATGCATATGTACTCAGTACTTGGTTTGGGCCCCTTTTGCAGCACTTACTGCAATTACTTTTGCACGATATTCTAATTATTCGAGTTTCACCTGTA
>NW_017306492.1:1644178-1647786 GCF_000935625.1 Nanorana parkeri
TACAGGTGAAACTCGAATAATTAGAATATCGTGCAAAGTTCATTTATTTCACTAATGCAACTTAAAAGGTGAAACTAATATATGAGATAGACTCATTACATGCAAAGCAAGATAGTTCAAGCCGTGATTTGTCATAATTGTGATGATTATGGCTTACAGCTCATGAAAACCCCAAGAACCCCAAATCCACAACCTCAAAAAAGTAGATTATTACATGCAATCAATAAAACAAGGATTGTACATAGAACAATATCGGACCTCTGAAAAGTACAAGCATGCATATGTACTCAGTACTTGGTTTGGGCCCCTTTTGCAGCACTTACTGCAATTACTTTTGCACGATATTCTAATTATTCGAGTTTCACCTGTATGGCAGCTAGGGATTTTTTTTTTAATTACAGGTATTTATATAGCGCCGACAATTTATGCAGCACTTTATGCACCGATACCTATACTAATATCGGTATCGGTGCCAATGCCAAGTATTTGGGCGAGTACTCGTGCTCGCCCAAATGCTCCGATACCTTTCCCGATACTAGAACTTCCGGTCAGAGGAAATCTCAGTGCCGCGAGGAAAGATGGAGCCGGGAAGCTGGCTCCATGCTGTTTGGCCGGCTCGCTGCTGATTGGCCAATCAGTGTCGAGTCGGCAAACAAATCTAATAATATAGCGACACGACCCCCACCCTGCAGGCACCTAATTCCCCTCACATAGATCCTTAGCATTCTTTAATGTACCAGTCCCTCGGCCAGATCTGCCGTCTCCTGTGCGTACAGCGCTCATGTGATCGGCGCCCCGCCTGCTACTGCGCATGCACAGGATTTCTGAATGAGAGCGATGGACAGTTTGCGCAGGCGTAGTAGCAGGCTGAGGGCCGATCACGTGGGCACTGTACACACAGGAGACCTGGGCAGATTCTGGAGAACGGTATCTGCCCAGCTGGCCGAGGGACTGGTACGTTAAAGAATACTAAGGATCTATGTGAGGGGAATTAGGTGCCTGCAGGGAGGGGGTTGTGTCACCATATTGTCAGATCTGTTTGGCCGGCCTCAATGCCGATTGGCTGGGAAGCCGGCTTCCTGGCCAATCAGCATCCAGCCGGGCAAACAGAATAGAGTCGGCTTCCCAGGCAATCAAGAACCCTTCCTGGCTTCCTGATTGCCGGGAAGATGGCTCTATGCTACCGGAAGTACCGGTATCGGCTAGTACCGAAATATATGTATCGGTACTCCTACTCGATACTGAAAAACCTGTATCGGTGCATATCTAATGACAGCTTTGGATCTGATTATTGACCACGAAGGAGTTACAACAGCTGTTAGCACTGAAACTTTGATACAAGGTTTATGTCATTCACCTCTGCATAAGAGAATCCAAGGGTTGGCATGGCCTAACTACCTAGATCCACAATCGGTTTAAACCCTGAGCCAGTTTGCATCGAGCAACAAAAACATATGAACATTTTAGAAATAGAGGATGAAATGTATCTATAAAGGAGAATCACAATCAAAATAAATGCACCCAATAAACAATCATAGGTGAACACGTTTTATTATGAGCAAAGGCAATACCTATACAAAGTACTTCACTATATTTTGCCCGCAACTCTCCTTTCATTACTTGAAGTGGCAGATTTGCAGATGTAGCATTGAACAAATTCCTGCAGTTTGGAATTCAGTGGGAGTATGGAGATAAGGTATTGGATATAAATGTGGGATCAAGTGGGAGTGGAGAATATAGTTAAAAGGCAGACAGATAAGAGGGGATCATAAATTTTGCATTAGAGCTGAAATTCAGCAACAGATCTCATAAAAATGTGAACGCATAAGAATATTATGGAATGCATAACTATAACAAGGAAATTATCCCCATTCTTAGTGACAGACAGTAATTTGGGTAAGAAATAACCAAAGTAAGTAATTGAACCTGCTGGATCCTAGTGAATAACGTATAGCATAATGGGTTTGCAGCTAGTGATGCTGGTAATTTTAGACCTTTACTATTAAAAGAAAATGGGGGATTTATTTACATTTACAGCCAAAAGCCCTGCTTATCTGTCTTACTGAACTTTCTCACAAAATAGAAAGAGACAGGTTATCATAAAGACAGGAATACAGGGGAGATTTCCTCACTTACTATTGTGTCTCCAGAACAGAAAGTGAAATGAAATCTGCCTAACAGGATACACTCAAACCAATAAAGGGGTTCTAACCACTCCCTGCTCTATCCAAAACTAAACAAGATACTTAAATGCTTTGCAAAATAAAGTTGAATTTATTTATTTCTAAGGTATTCCTTATTCCCAGCTTGTGGATCCTTTCAGCAACAAACAACTTTGAGTCCTGTTACTAAAGACAAGGTTCCTTTCCACCGCCACATGCATCATTTCTCTACTTTTTCTGTCAACCCTGCACCATTAACTTTTGCAGTTTATATGACATGATGGAAAATGTTTTCCTCTGGTTGCACTTTTCACCAAGTCAATAGGTGTATTAAATTGATATTTTTTTAAACTTTGATAGAATGCTGAGGAGATTAAAGGACTGACTGATCTTACTATACACTTCACAATCTGATCATACACTCTATTCACAGTCAACTTTAGAAATAATATGATAACTCTATTTAATCAATCTGTATCTAATCATATTAATACATAGTTGTTGGTGAGCCTAAAGTGACACTAAACTCGGGAGTTAAATCTTAAAAGTGCATTCAAGTACCCTATTACCAAAAGGTAACTTATTAGTGTATCCCTCGACTGTAGATCCTCAAATCATCTATTCATCCTCTCCTGGGAGTAACACTGCGGTTTGGGAAAAGCTTCTTCCACATCTTTGCTGCTGCAAAGGATTCATTTAACCCCCATTGAGGATTAATCCTGGAGTTACAAAACCGCAAGTACTTCCTCATTCTCCTTAAACTTTCTTAATATCCATGTGGTGGATTCCAGGTGCTTGGAGCTGTATAGCTGCTGTCCTTTCAACTTAATATACAAAACCATTATCATTGATTCCTGCGTGAGGACTACACTGGAGTATATAGACTGAACCGCATAAAGGAATATAGATTTATGAAACTGTCACACGTTGGCTTTATTGATCGGGAGGTGAGCGGAAACATACCACAGCTCGCTTGCTTCACGATCATCTACCTGCAGAGTGGACTGGAACACTGTCTAAAGGGATGGATGGGGAAGGGGCGGGCATGGCTCGCTCTGTCTCTAGATAGGCAGAGCCCGCTGTCAATCAGCCAGCGGGGTGGATCTCGACAGTATTTTTGTGATCCGTCCCGGCTCCGGCGCTCTTAGCATATAGCAGGCATTAGCATTCTCTGTACTGAATTTTGGGTCATGGAAGGACATTAGTATATGTCTTCCCGTGACCCTAAAGAGAACTATGGGGAAAAAAGGGTTACCCCATCTCTTTTAATCAACAAAAATCATCACACATATCAAGGTAATTTATTGCCAACAGTTTTGACTGTTTTACTGTATATAGTTGGTTGCCTTGAAGTGTTTATTCATTTTTTGTGATCAACAGCTGGTCAGTATTGCTTGAAAATCACCATATGTATGGATTTTTAGCCTTCAATTAAACTCTGCCCCC
>NW_017306492.1:1648308-1650588 GCF_000935625.1 Nanorana parkeri
CCCACCCCAACTCCACCACCACTTGTTGCTGCATTGTCTCCTCAGACCCTGGGGCCCTATATTTTAGGGGAAAGGGGGTGCAGTAGCTTGATGAATTTTGCTGAATTTTGCCACTAATATTAAGTGGTGACCAGAAAAGGGAAACATAATTAGGAAAAGGTTATTACAACTTTCTCATTCTGAGACGTTTGGCGTTGCCATCTCCAACCCTGCTGCCCAAGGCACTGTCCTATGAGTGCTTTTTTGGTTAATACAGACCTTTCTGTAGGCACTGCAGGAACTATTTTATTTCATGCATTGTAAAAAGGATTGTTTTGTAAAAAAAAAAATAGGAAAAAGTGGGAAAGCTTCCAGACCCATGGTTAAGTTGACTTTTCAAGCAGTAAAAAAATAAAATAAGGTGGCATTCGCTAATGAAAAATGTATATTTTTTGATAACTAATACACAACTTTTATTATTTACTCTGCTTCTAATTAACCCAATCTGGTTTTCAGAATCCTGGTATTCTCATTAGGGGTATGGTAATACAAAAACTAATGTTCAAGAGGAGAAGAGCCAGTTGTGCAGGAATAAGGAGGGGTGTGGGACCAAACTCACATTGTTGAGAGGCACAATGATATACAGCTGTGTTAGATCAACAATGAGTCAGAGAAAAGCTGCCTGGCTAAGACTGTCCGCTCCCTCCCTCCTCTTTCCCCAGTCTCCCTCTCAGCAATCTCACAGCTCACTAAAAGGAAAGATATTTTTGTGATGTTGGATGTTTAGGTTAAAGTAACCCATTGTTGAAGCAGCACAAGGCTTACATTTTATATCCTATTTTGCTATCATTATTCTTATTATTCCAGCGTTTTGTAATTGCTCGATATTCTATGACAAGTTTGAAAAAAAATGAAATGATTATAAGCTTGTCTCCTGGTTACTGATGAAGCATAGTTAAGTATATAATATGTTGTGTCACATGATATATTGCAAATAATTTTCTTCGTTCATTAGTGGTTTGCAAAGAGGACGCATGTCAAAACACATCCTACTGTGGTGCATTACGGTGCTATTCATTGTGAATGGTATCCCAAAGCAATATACAGTAGCAGTCAATGCAGAATGTACAGCAGCACACACAAGCGATAACTCGCAAAAGCATGACGGTGCCCTAAACTTCCATTGAACAAATACGGTAACAATACACAGCAATTAAAAAAATAAGTACCCGTTGGCCTTTAAAAGCAGTTCTTGAGTTCTAGTCAAGTTGTAGGCCTTAACCACTTGGACCTAAGCAGGTGTTGTGGTACTTGGCTAACCCCAGGAATTAAAAACAATGCTATGTTCAGTGGCCAGCAAGTACAGGAAGCTGGACAATATGTATGTACAATATATATGTATGTATGTAACAAATTAGTACCTGTGATTCCAGAAGTGCAGCTGTCTTCATTGGATAACTGGGACTGGTGTTTTGGCTGGAACATTGTCAGTTGGACATGTAGATGGGTCCCTACAGGCTAAAGCAGGCAGAGGTCAGTTCAGGCGGCAGGCAGAGACATGGTCAGTAAGCAGGCTGAGGTCAGTTCAGGCTGCAGGCAGACAGAGATGTAGTTGATAAACATGCACCGATCAGTCTAGGAAGCATGCTAGGAAGCATGCAGCGACGTGGTCGGTATGCAGTCAAAGTATTAGGGCAGCAGCCAGAAATGTGGAAGTCGGTACACAGGAGATCGTGCATCTATTCAAGCGCATAAAAATCTTCACCATACCTACACTAATATTGTAGTGAGGTATGGTAGAGGCGGAAGCAGTCTTTGATGCAGATGCCAGGTTTTGATGGACAGTATGGGCAATAGTAACATGTGTCCCTCCTTATTCCGTTTTTGCTACACACACAATATTTGTTTTGGGGTGCCCGACGCTCTGGGGTGGAAGGAATTTTATCGGGGAAGTGTCTATCGTGCAGCCTGCTGACTGCATCAGACTGAAAACTTTCAGCAGCAGGGCCTTCCTGGTAAATCAGGGCTGTAATTATGTCCTCTTGATATTGGAGGTAAGAGCCAGCTCTTCCTGCAGACTTATAGATCACATAAGAATTATACATCGCCAATTGAAAAAGGTAGATGGAAACTTTTTTATACCAGTGAATTGATCTTCTGGTTGCCAAGTAGGGCTGCATCATCTGATCATTGAAATCAACACCACCCATATAGAGGTTGTATTTGTGAACACTCGTGGGTTTTTGTGACAAGCCAGATTTTCCTTGGATTTCCACGGAGGTGTCAGGGTGGATGGATGAA
>NW_017306492.1:1657355-1669377 GCF_000935625.1 Nanorana parkeri
ATGGAAACAGCACTGTCCAATGGACAGTGCGGGCACAGTAACCGGCTCGTGCGCGCGCGGGGGGCGGGGCAGGACGTACTAGCACGCCCGCTTACATCCAAGAAGGTCCCGGCAGGCCGTGTAAGTACAACGGCTGGCTGGGAGGCAGTTAAAGAAGCATCTCGGAAGAATGATGTTGGCAGGTAAGATTAGCATTTCCTCAGTTTATCTTCCCCCAATGATCACTCACTGGACCTCTTACAACATTGTCTATGAACACAGCTTGCCGTGCCATTCAAAAATGCAAGTTAAAGCTCTATCCTGCAAAGAAGAAGATATATCTGAAAATGATCCAGAAACACCACCGTCTTCTGTGGGCCAAAGCTCACTTAAAATGGTCTGTTGCAAAGTGGAAAACTGTTCTGGGGTCAGATGAATTAAAATTTGACATTCTTTCTGGCAACCATGGGCACCTCATTCTCTGAACTAAAGAGGAGAGGGACGGGGCGTGGCTTGGCGACTCATGTGAGCGGACGCGGCTGAGAGAGATCCTGATAATATCCTCTACATCTTCACTAATACAGCCTGATAGACACCTAAGTACCTTCCTCGTATACACCGGACCCCTCGGGACTCATGGGTACCGCTCGGTCATTCTTAAGTGTGTTTGTGATTTGATTGCTGACAATATTCTGTGCATCTGTACGTAATCATTCTGTACCGAAAGCAACATGTCACTGTATTGTTATGTCTCTGCAAAACTTTAATAAAAATTACTTGATTTAAAAAAAAAAAAGAGGAGAGGGACCTTTATGGCTTGTTATCAGCGCTCACTTCAAAAGCCTGCATCTCTGATGATGCATTAGTGCGTATGGAATGGGTATCTTGCACATCTGGAAAGGCACCATCAATGCTGAAAGATATATCCAGGTTTTAGAGCAGCATATGCTCCCATCCAGACAACATATTTTTCAGGGAAGGCCTTTTATATTTCAGCAGGACAATGCTAAACCGCATACTGCATCTTTGACAACAGCATGGCTTCATAGTAGAAGAGTCCAACTGCTTAACTGGCCTGCCTGCAGTCCAGAGCGTTCGCAAATTGAAAATATTTGGCACATCTTGAAAGGAAAAATATGACAAAGAAAACCCAGGACTGTTGAGCAGTTAGAATCCTATATCAGGCAAGAATGAGCCAACATTCCTCTCATAAAACTCCAGCAACTAGTCTCTTCAGTTCCCAGACATTTACAGAGTGTTGTTAAAAGAAGATGGGGATGCTACACCCTGGTAATCATGGCCCTGTCCCAACTTTTTATAGATGTGTTGCTGACATCAATTTCAAAATTACCTTTTTCTCAGTTTAATATGTTTCCTATTTTTTATTGTGAATAAAAAATTATTTGCAAATCATTGCTTTCTGTTTTTATTAAGATTTTATACAGTGTCCCAACTTTTTTTTTGAGTTGTATATAAATTGGCTTTAATGTGGTTTTTAACAGAACACATCATCCCGCCATTAAAAAAAATAAATCCAAGTGAACCTATTGTTGGATGTTATTTTAGAAAAAAAAATAGACATATCTTACTTCATTTGTAAACATGACAGCCTATAGGTATGTTTTCCCTAGATACACTTTACCACTTGACTGTGCTGCTGAGTGATTACTGTATAAATAAACATAAAGTGCTCTTATGAAAAACATGCCCATTCTTGTAAAAGCTGTTGCAGTATTCGTGTTTATTACAATGTGCAGTATGTTCTCTCAGATTTGCAATGACCCTTTGCTATGACACACTTCCAGACAGTTATTTTAGGGCTGAATCACATACATGGTTTGATCATAACTTTAAGCATATGTAACAGGCTTGATTCAAAGCCCACAGTGTAGTTTTACAATGAGAAAATAATGATACAACAGAGGAGGAGAGTCATAAAGTAGTAGAAAACATTGACATTTTCTTAACATACTGTACTGTACAGGCAGTCCCCGGGTTACAGACATCCGACTTACGGACAATCCGTACTTATGAACCGGGGTCCACAGTTCTCCTAAATGTACCGGCAGCCACCGGTACATTTAGGAGAACTGTGGCTGCAGCGGCCTGTGTCCCGTCAAATCCACGCTGCTCTCCCTGCCTGTGTTGGCGGAGGCAACATTTGTCCGGCACCTGACAGGACTTAGCTGTGTGAGTCATGATTGGGCAAAGTCATCAGATTACTTTGCCGAATCATGGCTCTCACAGTGCTTTGTGCTGTGATAGGGTAAAGTTCAGGTGCAAAACTTTTTGCACCTGAACTTTACCCAATCAGGGTGGTGTGCAGTGCCTTGTGGAGCTCCTTGATAGGAACACACAAACTGCTGATGTTCGAGTAGAACTGTTGGTCGACTCAAACATCGGGACCATCCCTAGTGGTCAGTGGCAGGCAATAAAGGTAAACCCCTCAGCATTGGTGGTGAGTGACAGGCTGTAATAATGAACCCTCCCAGATTTGATGGCCAGTGGCAGGCTGTAATAAAACACCAACTTTGATGTTGGTGGCAGGATGTAATACTAAACCTCAACCATTGGAGCTTAGCAGTTTACTTACCCAAAAAAAACCCTCCCACGCCTCTTCCCTTGACCGTAATTCTACTGTCAACAGGGTTCGCTCCACCTGACAGTTCTGGCTTATTTCAGTGCTGAGAAGTGGAACACAGAGACCTTTCCAGTACCAGGGACCTCACTGCCATTCGGCCAAACCTTTTCTTCTTGAATTCTTTTAACCAAGTTATAAAACAGATTAACGAGACAAGGAAGCAAATTCGAAGGTCGCTGCCTACAGCACCCGGAACATTTTTTGTTGAGCGCCATGATTTTATTGAATCCTATTTGAAATGCAGCAAATAGTAAATTCTGGCCATTTTTAAAGCTAATAGGCAAACTACTGTAAAAGAAAGTGCTCAGCGCTATTAACAATCAAGTCCTAAAACCGTTTCTTTTTTTGTTAAAGTACATGCAGTGATCCAGATACTGTCATCTCTAAACGTCTCTGTTGATACAATGTTCATAAAATATATATTTCTAGGGCTGGTAATGATTAAAATTTTCGTGTTCGATTAATCAAATTATTTTTTTAATCGAATAATTTCGATTAATTATAACGCACATACAGATCCAAGCACGTTATTAATCTCACGTGCCCCCACTCAATATGGCCGCCGCTTGAGTGGGGCAACTCAGAATAATAACGTGCTGGATTAGTGTGATCCTAGTTCATTTTACTACTTCATTGCTGTGCTGTATGTGTATAGGCCAATACCTTGGCTGGCACTCGTGCAGAAAGTTTCTTGGGCAAACTCACCGGTCCAAGTGGCTCTGTCGGCTAACGAAGGGGGGAGGAGTCCGGTGACGTCACAGACATCAACGTCACCGGACTCCTCCCCCTTCCCTTCGTTAGCTGCCGGAGCCACTTGGGGAAGGGGGGAGGAGTCCGGTGACGTCGATGTCCGTGACGTCACCGGATCGCCGACGGGACTCACGGAAGCCGGCGGACAGGTGAGTGTTTTCATTAGCGATCAAAATAATTTGAATCGATCAAAAAGTGTAATGATTAATCGAGAAATTAATCTTTAATTTTCACAGCCCTATTTATTTCAGATGATGAATCCTCCCGTCCGTGTGGTGTGTGTTGCCAATGATTAAGTGTATGAAAGAAACAAAGAGAGGGGCGCCTTTCCTAGTGCAGAATGTTTAATCCAATATTATCGAAATAGTACAGACAGGTACTCACAATAATGCTGTGAAAACGAGCAGCAGGACAATGGAAACCGGAGCAGAGCAAGGGTCCATGTGAAGCGTCCTGTACTAGGCTCACTGTGGTGTCAACGCGTTTCCGGGGCACGCCCCCTTCGTCAGGACGTAATGACAGTCACCTCCCTGTCTCCTGTTCCCCCTGTGTATGTAGACAGATTTGACAGTAGTCTGCAGTTTCTTATGAACTGGGATGTTTTATCCAGCAAGCAACCTGTGTGTATAGCCTCGGTTTCACACAGCATCGATTGGCCGCGAGTCAGGTGTTTGCCCTGTCTGCCGATTATGACACTGCCCACTATATGCGGACGCCCTATCAGCTCTCACCATCTGAGCCAATCACGTCCCAGCTCTTCCTTCTTTAGCCTCAGCAGGGAGGTGACTGTCATTACGTCCTGACGAAGGGGGCGTGCCCCGGAAACGCGTTGACACCACAGTGAGCCTAGTACAGGACGCTACACATGGACCCTTGCTCTGCTCCGGTTTCCATTGTCCTGCTGCTCGTTTTCACACCATTATTGTGAGTACCTGTCTGTACTATTTCGATGATATTGGACTAAACATTCTGCACTAGGAAAGGCGCCCCTCTCTTTGTTTCTTTCTAGATGTTCCAGTTCCCTTGACTGTTGTGGGGCTGCATCTTGCATATATGCTCAGCACTCCTCCTTGTTGTGAGGGACACAGATTGCCTTTGGCGCTTCTCAACAATATAAACAATGATTAAGTGTATGTATAAAGTCACTCACACTCCAATAGACTTTCAAGTCAAAAACGGTTTATTGACTCGATTGCTATCACATTTGCTACAAAATGTGATAGCATAGTGCGAGTGACTTGATACATACACTTATCTTGGATTGCAGAGGCATCTGCAGTCACTGTGGCACCCACCCGACTCTAAGGGTATTATTCAGTCAGGAGTGCGATGGGTACACTGGATTTTGGCCAATGAGTAAATAACGTACTCACCAGATCAGGTGGGCCATTAGGAAAAAATGGTCTAACAGCGCTTAATTATAACAGCAGCTAAAAGTGACCTCTGACCTCAAATCAGCCTCAAAATTAAATGAAAGACAAAAACAGTCCCTAACAATAATAACAAAAGCAAAAAGAC
Organism: Nanorana parkeri; assembly: GCF_000935625.1. Lineage (NCBI taxonomy): Eukaryota > Metazoa > Chordata > Amphibia > Anura > Dicroglossidae > Nanorana > Nanorana parkeri. The sequence continues at coordinate 1,662,244 of NW_017306492.1, forward strand.
AGCAAAGAGGTTGCCCAAAGAGCTAGCAATCAGAGTTTCCTAACTGACCATAACCGCCCTATGCACTTTGTCAGCTTTTCCTATGCTTTTCCTACAACAGGATCCAATACAGTTCCCAAAGACATAGCAGAAAGTAATCAAGGCAAGGGCTATCCCCGCTTCCCAGATAGCAATAAAGTGTGCTGCAAGTTTGAAAATGACTTGCTAAACTATTGCAGACTTGCCAAGCTTCACAATTTTGTTGCACAATTACAGCAAGTCTGCATTGCAAGTCTCCAGACCAGCGAGCTTGCAAAGCTCTTGCTAAGACCTGCAGGACTCTTGCTGTAGACTTGCCAAGCAAATTTGCTACAAATTCATTTGTCAACTAGAACTTGTGCTGCGAGTGTTCTACAAGTCTACAACTTGCCAGGAATATGTGTGTGGCAAGTTAACAAAATTACAATTTCACCCCGCCACAAGTTTGTATATCTGGGTTAGACACTTGTCAGTAACCAGAACACATTTCCTCTCACCTATATCTGTGACAATTCAAAAATTTTGGATTTCTAATTGGTTTCTGTAGCTCTGGCAATTTAGAGAGAATACATTTTCCCAACGGGGATACAGACAGGAAAAAAACAAAAACCTGACAGAGGTTCTAATCCTTTTACAAACTGTGCATGTTCTAGTGACAGGCAATGCAGCTAGATGGATTCATTTAAAATGTAAGTCTGTAGGACCTACAACAGCCCCGGGGACTCCAGAGTGCTGCGCTTCTCAAGTACTTTCAGAGACTTTCAAATTCACCTTTTTTGTATCCCAGGTAGTAGTGCAGAAACAGTGCTAAATGTAAATCAACATCTGTGCTGAACGTCGTCTTGAGAAGATGTTTTGTAGTCTGAATAATCCTCTCAGCTTGTCTGTTGGATTGATGGTACCCAGGATTAGTGAATTAGCTGAATTCCCCGCTGGGACGCAAAAGTATGCATTTCTCCAGAACGAAAGCGTGTTGTTTGAAACTATCTCTCTTGGAATTGTGGGTGGATGGGACTGAGCTCCAGCTGCACAAAGTACATAAACCACATCATTTTCTGCTTTCAAGAGATCTGACAATCCTATAACAATGATACAATAGTGGGCCAATCTGGGTGGAAGCCATTTAACCTGTTAAGCATGTTTTAGACTTTTCCATGGAAACCAAAATACCGGGAGAAAGTCCATAAACACAATGAAAATATGAGATCCCTACTGGTGACAGTGGCTGAGAGTCAAGATATTTCTTTAAAAAATAAACCAGAAATTCATTAAGTGGCTTAACACGAAAGTTTAAAAAATTGAATAAATTAGTCAAAACAAGATTTGAACTTCACAAAGCAGTCCTAAAACTCACTTTGCTAGCAAATACCCACCTTGTTAGTCATCAAATTATGAAAATGACATTTTATGAAAATTTTTGTTTGTGATTTGGGGTGGGAAGGCTGTATTAGCATGTAGGGTGGTCAGCAAAGCACCTATAAAGACAGACGAAACCAGTTAAAGACACTGGCCCTATCTGCAGCTCCATTAATTAATGGAATCATCTTTTATGAAGGTAGCATTTGAGATAAGTCATAACCATCCTGTCCAGCTACTATCACATTACCGAAAAAGTTCACAAATGAGTCATGTCAAGAGAGGGCACAAGGTCAAGACTCTAATGCTCAAAGAAAATAACTGATACTTTTCAAGCTGTGTTGACAAAGCTGGTCCCACCAAGATAGAGTTGAAAAGCAGGACTCCAGTATACCAAAAAAGGAACTCACACCTTTCTCATGAAGTTCACAAAAAATAATAAAACAACTTATAAAATTTATAAAACAATCAGGTCCTGTCAGGTTTTTAGTGTCACCCTTGTCCCTATTTCAGAGATATACCGTTGCTTCTTGTCTAGTGACATGGACAGAAACACACATTTTTAGTAGAGCAAAGAAGGGTTAGAAATTCTATTTTTTTATGATTTCTCTCTATACGATCTGTCCCAGGGGCGACTGCAACCCCCATTATTTGAATGGGCAATGCATCACTGGGGCAGGAAATAAAGCAAAGTATCCTAAATGAGGTATAAACCTGCATATGTTTAAAAAAAAAAAAAAAATTAGGATATATAATTGTAAATTTCAGTTTTTTCAAATTCAGTTAAGGATCATTTAACGTTAGTTGCATTACTACATTTTCACATTGTTTACATATACTATATTGTATTGAAATTTACTAAAGACATTACAGGAATGTACACACGCCAAGTCCATCCCTTAGAGACAACAGCCATCACCCAGTGCTCTTGGAACTCTACACTGCAGGGAAGCGGGTATCTACCACTGGTAAGCCTGCTCATCCTAGCCTTGTTAGATTCTTGTTTTCTTGCCTCGTTGTCATTTCTTTTCCCTGCCACCTGCTATTACTCACATAATGTGTTCCTAGGTCTTGTTCCCTGTTTTATCAATATACAATTGGTCCTATAGGCCAGGTGTTTTTCTGTGCAGTCACTGCTGAATGTTTCCTGATCATAAGGTAGTCTAAGCTCCAAGACTGGACTTACCTCCCACAACTTTAACATCTCTCTGTGGCTGAAGTCTCTCTCCCTTGAGCAGGGCAACATCCCTCAAACAGAACTGACTCTCGCATGGTGGTGTCTCCCTAACAGTGCAGTCTGTTGACGTGCAATGCTCTCTCTAATAAGACAAATTGGGCTTGATTTATTAAAGGCAAATAGGCTGTTTACTTTGTAAGGGAATTTGCACTTTGCAGGGGAAGTCTCCCTTAGCTTGGTGAATGTGGCAACATTTCAATTTGTAAAGAATACCCAATCACGGGCACGGAAAATAAAAACAATATTTTTGCTTGTGCAGGATTGTATAATTGAAGTATATACTGTATATATATATACACAGTATATGTATCTATACTTTTTTGTTATAACCACAAATAGTTCAGTTAGTTATTGTTCACCTTATGCTGCACATAAATCTCACAATGTTAAAGTGTATGTCCAGCCAAAACTTTGTTCTCAGTTGTGGATGGAGCGCAGAACAGTTAGAGCCTCTCTTGGGTTTTTTAGCTTTTATCTGGGGCTTCATTAGAGAAATCTCCTCCTCACTTCCTGTCCTATTGAACTTTAGTACAGGAGTACTTTAGTACAGTATGGGAATGGGAGAACCCAGATTGTTTTTTGTTGGCATCTCTGCTGCAGAATTTCCCTCACTACCAAACTGGTGAAATCAATGTCAGCAGGATGGGAAATTAGGTTAAATATCTTTTAATGAATCTATTAATTGATTCCCACATGTCAGTAAAAACCCAATGGTGTTCTAATCTTTCTCCACTCTATTTAAAACTTGGAAAAGTTTTTAGCTTGATAAACACTTTCACTAATAATATTATTACAATTACTAATCATATTGTTTTTGAGACCTACCTCCAAGGAAAACACAAAACTCCCCTTGCTGTGGGGCTGCCCACGCACTGCAAGGGTTTAATGTTCATTATGGGTACTTGGGTAGAGCAGTTTTACTTACCTGATACCTGCTCCCCTGGTAATCAGTGCTCACCTCTTCTCCCATGCACTCTGGCTTGTGGACTATCCCTTGGTATTCTCATGTATAATGCAGTGCTATGGGCCCTGGATTGTACTTGATTCCATCAACATGCCTCTGACCGCTGGAATGTAGAGGGGAAGAGGCTGTGCATGCCAGTAGCCTGAAGGGAGCCTGCGGGTGCAGGGATCAGGCACGAAAAAGTTATTTGTCCAGGTACCTTAGACCTAAACGAGCAATTGACCCTTGCAGTGGTTCTGTTTTTTGTTTAAGTAAATATATTAAATTCTAGAACAAAGAACATTTTATACAGTCATTTGTTTATGCACAAATCATTATTTTTAGTTTGCCATTTATTGCACAGGCACACTTTTTTTGTACTCTTTCAAAAGTAAACTACAGTCTGACCTTTTTTCTTGGATTCTTTGACAAGTGAGAGACAGCTTTCCATTATGCCTTCTTCATTGTGGCACAATGCTTAACCCATATTATGAATGGCTTTTAGTTTCAACATAATGGTTTGCTCCTAGAAAGGCACAAGTCATGTTCAGCTTCATCTCCATAATAAGCAGCATTTTTATGGTGAAAGCTGTATGAGAGACCACATCTGCAATTTGTCTTGGTATTCAGCCAATAGAGTAATTTGAATACTTTGACATTGTTTGTAGGGATCAAACTGAGGCAGAACAGTCATAGTCTTAGTTGCTAAATGTTATAATCTTATTGCCTGTAGTAAAGTAAGACATACTGCTGTATTGTTCTGTGTATTTTATATGAAAGTACAATGTATGTCCATGCTTATTCAGAATAAATTATGCTGAAACTAAGATTTATCAGTATCTCATATTATGTGAGTTGCCTTTCTTCCACTCTTGAGTGATCTTGTAAGTCATTGCATTAGCTGCATCTGTGCATGCAAATGTTCTTGTAAAGTATTGCAGGGAAAGTTTTTCATGATTAAAAAAAAACGTAATATTGGATTACTATATAAAGGAAAATATATTCATTGCATATACCTGGTTAACATGAGTATGAACAACTTTGAGATCCCCAACCTGCTTTAACCCTTTCGCTGCCAAAGTGAATATGTATATGTGAGGTCTTGTAAAGTAAATAAATGCCAAATATGTCAAGCCTCTAAATTGCATGTGCCTGTGCAATGGTGAAAAACTTTGGTACACCAAACTGTCCATAGGTGACTCTTTAGAAGCCTTTATCATTTTAGATTTAACTATGAATAATGGCCTCCTCTCTGCATAGGCCAATTGCTCTCACTCTGGCATGCACAGCGATACCCAACATGTGTGCCACAATCGCAATTTTCATTTTTTTTATTTTTATTATTATTTGTGATTTCTCCTATGTCATTAAATCTCATTAACATCTCTCTGATGCCACACATGTATTCAATTAGGAAAACATAAGTGGCCAGTTCCAGCAAAATATCTGGCCTAACATGTATTGTCTAATTGAACCATAACTTGTAATTCATTTTCTCATGCAACCAGTTACTGAACTATTTACTTCATACATACATCAATGTCAGTAAAAAGTTATCTTACTAATGTGGTAATATTATTCTTTCCTCAACACTGAGAAATAAACACAACACTTACTTTAAAAGAATAGTTTAGTCTCTCTGTCAAACGTCCCCAATAATTATTAAACTGCATCATAAAATAACTCATTGGAATCTCAATATCTGCCCTTGGTAGGACAACAGTAGCACAGTTCTCTTTTTAAAAAAACCTAGTACTGCCCCCTCCCCCGCCTTTTGAATCTCCTTCTTCATGCTTTTTACCTTTGTATTTTACACCCTTTTTTTCGACCTTTTCTACACACTAATTTCCTGTGGATCCATTGCCATTATTATTATTATTATTATTATTCTATTATCTGAAATCACATTCTCTTTTATGTCTCTGATATGATCTACCTTTATTTTACCTTTCAATTTACCTATTATTTTTCCTCTTATATTTCCTAGACATGATGATGAAAGTCTCTTGAGAAGCAACCAAGGGTGTTCTGTCACTTGTCCTTTCCTCATTGTGTCTAATGTTTCCTCATTATGTTTATGTTTTATATTTATGTTTGATGTTTCCTCATTAGGTTTGATGTTTGTACTTACTGATATATAAATAACTCAGAAACATTTACTCGTATAAACCTCTCTACTTTCTAATTTATAGTATATTACTTTTTTTTATTATTCTTTATGAATAGCTAGTGCAAACAACAAATCACATGCACCGCAAGGATTATTACAATTAAATCTGAAAAATATTTTCCAGCTGTAGATCTAAATATTACAATATAAACATTAAAATTATTTATTTCTTTAAAAAAAAAAACCCAGAAGCAATATTTTAACAGTGTATTATAACGCCATATAAAATTTTTATTTTTATCTCAATTTTGAATATAGTGTTTTTATAATTTGCCAAAGTAAATAATGTTCCTGTCCTTCCAGTTTTTTCCGCAAGAAAAAATTGAAATCATTGCCCCTATGTTGGTCTATGGGAAGTCGGATGTAAATGGACATGTGTCCATTAACATCAGATTGCCCCCAATCTGACATGATCAAGTTCGTCGAAACAGAACTCTGTTCTGTTTGTTTTTCTGGACCTGGCCGGAGTCAGGGGTAACTGGGTGTAAACGGACGCCTGTCTGTTTAGACCTGACTGACTATAGACTAGCATTGGGAGTCTTATTCAGCAATGATTTGAAAAAAATCTAAATACAAGTAAAATTTTAGGCACCCCTCCAATAAGATTGTCATTTTTGGTAAGATATTCCTTAAGAGTTAAGAGATTCAGACACTGCAAATTTCCTCAATAAAACACTGAACGTGGACCAGGTGGGTATAATAAAGGTTAGCCCCTCATTCAGGAATACGTCTGAAAAGTAAATGGTGGAACAAACAGCTATTTCTCCAGAACAGAAAAAGGTAGGAATCTGAGGCAGATTTTGTTAAAAATCCTTTCACTTTACATTGATCACCCAGAGGGATCGCTTTCTTCTCAACAAAAGTGGAGTTATACTTTAACCCTTTTTAAAAAATGTTTGCGTACATGTTATAATCCACATTTTAAGCCTGAAAATGACTTAAAACCCCCAAACATTATATATTTTCTGAAAGCCAAGACCCTATAGAATAAAATGCTTGCAGTTGCAAATTTTTATATTGCACGATATTAGCGCAACTCCTTATCAAACCCCACAATTTAATGATAAATGCACTTAAATGCCCCAAAACAGAATAAAATACCAATTTTTTAGTAAAATATAAAAGATGAGGTTACAACAAGTAAATAAATAACTAACATGCCCAGGATAAAAATTGTGTGCTTCCATGAAACTGCGACAAAATTCAGTACCCCAAAAAGTCTATAGAAGACGCTTTAAGAGCCCCTACAGGTCATCAGATTAGAGAAATGCGTAAATATTGGCATTTCTAGAATTATTGCTCTCACTCCGGCATGTGTGGTGATACCCAACATGTGTACTGCGATCGTCATTTTCATGCGTAGGTGCACACCCGACGCGTGTTTAGGCGAAGACACGCATGCTCGTGGGG
>NW_017306492.1:1669783-1673506 GCF_000935625.1 Nanorana parkeri
ACGGGTGTTTAGGGGAAGACCCGCATGCGCGTGGGGGGGGGGGGTTAAAAAAGTAATTATTTTTATATTTATTTTATTTAATATTAACTTTAAAAACTTGTTTTTTTTTAAACTTTACTTTAATTGCTATCACATAGGGGAGCTTACAAACCCCCATGTGATAGCATTTAGGCAGTGACAGGTACTCTTTAAGGTGATGCTGGGGGTCCAAAAGACCCCTAGTATCACCTTTACACTTAAAATAAGCTATTGAAGTGCATATTCTTCGTTCGGACGTTCGCCGATCACCTCCCAAGCATCCCCCCGACACCAGAAAAGCCAGTCCCAGCCCATAGGAGGGGAAGCTAAACCCAGGAGACACGGTGAGGGTGTCGGGTGAAGGGGGGGCTGTTTACCAGCCCATAGAATCGATCTGCCGTCAGCTTTGCCACCAGAATGGCCTCTACTGTAAAGCCGATAGGCGGCTTTACAAGTTTGAACCGAGTCCCAGCGGCGAGTCTGTTTAAACGGGCCCGATGCTAGTGACCTACTGTGGACATCACTGGTCATTAAGGGGTTAAGTTATCATACATTTGATATTGATTAGTTTTTTGGATTTGTTCAAAGATCTTCAATATCAAAATGTGTTTAAATTCAGGAGAGGCAAAGTTGTCATGTCTAGAGTTGGAATGTTGTACTATGATATTGTCTGAATAGCTGAGATGATTGTATACAACTGTTCATTAGATAGGAAGGCAACAAGTAAAACAAAAGCACACATTGCAACAAACATAGGAAAAGTGAAATGATTGTTTCTTGCCTTTAACAATTAAATGGATGACCTTAGACCAGATGACAGACTGCTGTAGCCATGCTTCAATATTGTATGGAGGTGGGAGGTCATCTGAAGATCTGGGAGCTTGCTTCTGAATATTTAGATCCCAACTTTAAACCGTTTTACTTGTTATAAGAATTTCCATAAAAAATATGCTAAATTGGCTAAATTGTATAAGTTTTAATCTAACTATCTATTCTATATGGTGCACTGATTAACATTGTTATTTTTATTACTATTACTACTATTAGTAGTAGCAGTAGTAGTATTTCGACAGTGTCCCAGATAATGAAGACCTAACCTTTAGCTTCAAAAAGACCATATGTATTTAATTGTGGCTAGTTAAGGCCAAATAAAAACTGCCCAGCACTCATTGTTTTTGATTATCCTCATATTCTGTTTCCGGGCACTATCATTTTGTATTGCTTATTGTATATTTTCAAATGCTGGTATAAAAGATAGTAATAGTAGAAATAAAACACCAATGTGTTTAGCTGGTTTTGTAATATCCTTTGTGGTTGATGTTGTCTACTTTAAGTGTCTTTAAAGGCATGAAGTCAAAATAGTAACAGATACATCAATTGCCAAACTTGTTAAACCTAGTGACCACAGGGTCAAGGCCATTCAGGTCACCAAACTGATTGGAAAGCTCCTGTTAATGATTGGCTTTTTTATGAAAGTCATCATTATTTGGCTCATTGTTCCAATTTTTAAAGTCTCCTGCAATCACAGAAAAAGGTTTAACAACTTAATGCTTTAAACTGGTTTCACAGGAATAGAACTGAGGAAACTGCCATTCTCAGCTCATAGCCAAAACTCTTAGCTCCAACTCATCTCAGGTATTCCCATGTCCTTGCTATTCTCCAGGGATTGGTTGGGGGAACCTGCCCCTGGCTGTAATCTCTCCCAGGAAACAGATGACAGAATATTTCAACAATCACTGGACAGACTCTGCTCTCTTAATATATGTAAGCCCATTTAAACATTTTTTTTTAAAGTATCATCTGAAAAGAAGACTGTTTATTCACCTATCCTACAACCCATTTCCCCAGTCTTTACTTTTCCGCAGAGCTATAGCTTCCAGCAGAATCTTCACATCCAGCACATCTGGGTGTCTGGGTGTGTCATTTGCCTACATCCTCCACGGTGCACTGTGGTTCCCGCTCAAGCATAATTTTGGATTAAAGGAGATAGTTTAATCCAGAGCTGATTTTATCTCCTATTAACTATTAAGAGTCCAACTAAACCAGCAATTTAAGCCCTAATGAAGGGGGACCTAACAGCTGCCAAAATGACTTAGTTTTGTCCCATGATTATCTTTTTACGTCTGTGATTAAATATTGTACTTGTATTTGAACTCCTTTATCTTTGGTGCTTTTATTTTCCTTGCACCTTCCATTATTCACCCAAAGTGCTTCTGAGGCCTTTTGCATTAGAGAATCAGCCGAACCAGAGCCATTGTGCTAAGGTTTAATCTTCACTCTGAGAATAAATATCAGTTTTCGAAGGCAGCGCCTCCCACCTACATCTTTTGAGTAATAAAAACCTGACCGGTGTCCAAAATCTACAAGAGGTAGATATTAAGACAGATTCAGGCATGTATGTGAACTTTATGTAAAAATATATGTAATGCTTTTTATTAACTACAAAATAGATTTAATGGTATTTTGTATGTCTACCCAGATTTCAGCTTTAAAATAAAAAAAGAAACCCAGCAGTTAATTTGGAAACAGAGCAGTGTGAGATTTGATACAATTGGAAAGCTCCTTTGGCAGATGGGTGTCTTCATAAATTAAAAAGTAAACAGCTGGAGCTGGACAACCTAATATGCAAGACATTTCTTTAAATTTGGAGTAGGAAGTCATTGACAGACTGGGGACAGAGGGAGAGGATAACAGCAAGAACTATGTACGTGAAAGGAAGAAGCTTTCATTATACATTTTATGTAGCAATAGGGGAGTAGCATCAGGTCAGATTATAAAATAATCATGGCCAAAAGAAAACATTAAGGAAAAAAATATTGTGGCTCTACAGATGGCATTGAGAAATGACTGTCCATTCATATGACAACACTATTTATACATGGCTCTCATTTTTATAGGCTGAAGATACAAGAAACAGTTTGGAGCTTTCCAGACAGGGTGACTGGCATCCTGCATGACTGTTTTCTTTTTAAGAACTCATCCTTCTAGCACAAATAGAAGGGGGTGATATCCATATTATTTCCAATCTGATAATTGTTTTTTTTTTTATTGTTATTTAGAAAAGATAAAAATTATTACAGAAGTACACAAATAATTTCTAGACAAGGTATTGCACATAAGATTATGTGGTTGATTTATTCATGACCTAACATGCGCTTTTGCCCAGATTCAAAATTCACATTCGAATCTACAAATTGCATAGGAGATGTATAGGACATGTACGCACCATAAAGTTGATATGGCCAGTTTAGAACCTGCCTGGGGTATAGACTGTGAGAGCCTGGAGGTATAAAATGGAATAAAAGGATACGTTTTCTGCGCTGTTGCATCTGAGCCAACAATGCTTTGTGTCATGTGCAATTCTGGTTTTGATAAAGTGGCCAAAGGTCCAAGGAGTTTTGATATGTTTGACCTTTAATTCATTCTAACCCTGTGTTGTAAGTTTTTCATAATTGACTTTAGGGATTTTTTTCTATTTTGAGTCCATGATTCTTTAAAGGAGAACTATGGGGTTAAGGCTTTTCCCCATAGTTCCCCTTAGAGCAATGGGAGGACACAAACTAGCGTCCTCCCATCACCCTAGGCTCAGTATACCGCGAGCTGTAGCTCACGGTATACTGAGATGCCGCAGCTGAAGCGGATCCCGACAATTATGTCTGGATCTGCCCAGCTGCGTGACTGACAGCTGGCTCTGCCTATCTAGAG
>NW_017306492.1:1674525-1678514 GCF_000935625.1 Nanorana parkeri
GTCTGGATCTGCCCAGCTGCGTGACTGACAGCTGGCTCTGCCTATCTAGAGGCAGAGCCAGCTGTACCCGCCCCCTCCCCCGTCCGTTCCGCCAGACAGCGCTGGCGGATCTGAGGGGGGAATCCAGCCCCTCCCCTGTCATGGCAGAAAGCCGTGACAGGATCGAGAGGTGAGCGAATGCCGGTATGTGTTCGCTCAACTCCCGATCTAATAAGCCGACCTGTGACAGTCTCATTGTCACAGGTCGGCTAGAACTATGAGGTGAGTGAAAATAATATAGATATTTTCTACTGCAGTGATCTTCCTACGGCTGTGCTGTTTATGCTTGAGCAATGGGGTGGGAGGGGGTGAACTGACTGAATTAGAAGGTTAATTGAGATGAAGGTGCCCATACATGATTGCTGCATCTGTGTAGCAAGCACAATGGCTTTTTGAGAAAATATAAAAGTACAGAATGTGTCCCACTCAGAATCTAGTGTTATTTTGCAATGCACATTACTGAGGCAATGTAGCTTGAGTTTGTGACCAAGTGGTGTGCCTGCAGTTTTAATATAAAATATATTGCTTCAGTACATCGTTTGTATATCCTGCATGCGGTGTATACCAAGCCATATTGCTTTCCCTGCACTGCTTATCAGGTTGATTCCAGGAGATCACTGTATTTTTGTGTCTAATGTAGAGCTTCCCTCAAACTGTACAGTGGCTGAACAGAACGTACCATAAAGACAGAGCAGATAGACAGGGCATACCATGAAGAAAGAGCAATCTGTTAAATTATTATTATAATACAGGATTTATATAGCACCAACAGTTTGCACAGCGCTTTACAATATAAGGAAGACATTACAATCACAATACAATTCAAGACAAGATGGTAAGGATAAGTTCTTATCTCTGCAGGCACTCTACCATTTGTTTTGTCTCACACAAAATAACCATGGAGGATGGTAATAAAGGGAAGGATGGCCCAGACATTAGTACCACATGCATACCTCTTCCTCCCCAATTAGATGCTTCATTTTAACCATTCCATACATGTTTCCTATCTCAGTTGGTTGCCTCTAAATAGCTTTCTTTCGCTTTGCTTTCTAAATAGTCTGGAGCATAAATGATAAACATGATACCCACTAAAGGAAACTACATGTGGGAAAACATCTCTATTGTGATAGTAGAGGGGATATCTCAGACATGTTACTTATATAATTTATGACCAGTAAGTGTGGTTTTTATGTGACTTATTATCATCCATACCCACAATTTGCATCACATTTTGCCATGGCTGATTATACAACACATGTTCTGTCTGTCATCCTAAGAATAGTTGTCATAAATTATTATCTAGATGATTAACATCGCCTTCAACAATCGTTGACATGACATAAATATTGCCTGAGGCTTTACTTCCTGGGACTAAATAACCTCATGTACTAGGAAGCAGAATAAGGGCCTTCACAGTATTATGCATTCTCAAATTATGGCCACCCTCTAAGTTTATATTATGGAGGTAGTAGTGTCTTTAAATCATAATGCTTTCACAGTTGGCTGCATTAAGGAAATGGGCATTACATACCTTTGGTCATAAAATGCATACGTGATTTGTTTCCTTCAATTGCTTGAGACACTAATAGGGCATTTTACCTGAAAAGGAGAGTTTATGTTCATGATAATATTTTTATTTCAGTAGAATTTTAGAACAGAATATATTTAAAGATAAAGTGTAGTGTATTTTCAGTGAACTCATATGCTGAGTTTTTTATTGCAGTATTTACCTTAAAGAGACCCTGTCACCAAATCAAGGCAAAGAAAATCAATTATTTTGAATGCTTTCTTGCAGCGTTTTTCCTTTCCATTAATAATTTTTTATTGCCTCTGAACTTGCTACGGAGTTGACATTCCAGTAAGTGCCGATTTGCCTAGCACAGTCTACTCCCTACTTGTACATCATAGCCCTTACCTCTTCTGGGAGTGTCTAATTACTGCCTGCGATGGTCCAGCTCTTCTGCTTCCCTAAGTAACCTTTTATGTAGCAGCTGGGGGTAAAGCAAAGAAGAGTAAAAGAGTGTAAGCTTAGCGACAGCTCTGAGTCTGCTGGGCTGCTAACATCGCAGTGAAGATAGCGACACGAGGCAGCAGTCTCAGGGATTTTGAATGTCAACACATGGGATCCTATCACAGGTATATAGTATACATTACATATACATATAATCTTAAGGAAAGATTGTTTATTGAAATGAATGGTCTGGCCAACAGGTCTTTTTTAGGGCTTAGGTTTGGGTTCACAGGCCAAGCAATTTTTCTGTGAATACAGTGGGGCCCTATTCTTTGTAACCATAATTCACTGCCTGGCCTTTCAATTTAGGTTGGTAGGTTTAGAAGCAGTGGTGTCACAAGGGGGGTCCTTGGTGACACCATCAGAGGGGGTGACACCAAAATAATTAACAGTCATTTTGGCATCTCCCCCTCCAAAAAGTCAAGCACTCGGTCATGGACTGAGAGCCTGGCAGCTGCACGAGAGAGGATACCTTATCTCGCCAGATGAATGCCCCCTCTTCCGAGTCCATGTCAAGTTTGCTGCTGGCAGTTAAATGCACGTGACATCAGCTTGTGCATGTGTCATGAAGTCATGCATATCTGTAATGACGTTATGCACGTGATGAGGTCCCAGTGGGTGACACCCAGCCTCGGGACGCCTCTGCATAGAAGAGCGAATAATGGGAGATTTGTTATGCGCTAGCCCCCTAACTACAAAAAGGTGGGTTCCCAGCAGCCATTTGTCAGTGTGTATATTAGTCGTTTAGTGAAAGTTGGAAGTTCAGTGTGAGCATCTGCACATGAGCATGCACAGTTCTGCTAATAGAATTGCACATAGTTCTGTTAATAGAGTTGCATGTCTTGCAGCATGTGCACAGGTGTGTTCGTGCATGCTAATTAGTGGTTCAAAGCAGGCCATTTAAGATCTACAGGCCTCCAGTGCTAAGAAACCTTAAGTTATTGACTTCAGTTTGTTGCTTGACTATGATTACTCTCTGCCACCTGGTACTATGCTTCCCACAAGTTGCAGACCTGGTCCGTCCTTCACTTTGTCCCTGCCTGCTGTGTTGGTACCGTCTTGCTTCTGACCCTGGCTTGTTACTGGACTCTTGTCACTGGTAACCCGCATCTTCTGTCACCTTCAGCCATGAGACACCTGCAGTCCCAAGTTCCAGTGACATCAGTAACATAATCACCCACCAGAACTTGTGCCACTCTTTTGTCCCTGCAACCACTATCCCATTACCCAGGGGTGCTTGGACTGGACCAGCAAGACAGGCTACCCTTGTCATTCAGGCTCCAATGGAGGTACATGACACTATTTTTTGTGTGTGTCAGACACAACTGTAGATTCTTTTTAGCTGTTCCCCCTTGCAGTCTTTTTTTTTCATGTTTATGCATATATTTGTTCTTTCTAGGTTAAACAAAAATTGGGTTGGGGTTTAACGTTGCACTTTTTATTAATTTGTTGTCCACAGCTTACACTTGTTGCTGACACAGGCAAAACTGCCCTGTTACCACTTGTGCAATAAAACAATGTGCACCAAAGCACCACATATTTATTCCTCTTATTGCCAAAACTGCCATTAGGCATTTCCCTTAAGTAAGTGTGAGGCAAGCTTAAAGTGAGAGGCAGAGGAGGTAGCAGGTTCTTCAGCTTAAGTGTTGGTCAAAACCATCTAAAGGCAGGGCATGTCTGCCCTTTCTAACTCAAAATGGTGGTGCAATAAAGCCAGAGAATATGCAGGAGCTGGTTGTGTGACTGATAAAGGCTTGCTCTTCTTTCTCCTCCAGGTACAGAGCAGTCAGTTGTCTACAATTACTGCTAATGTGCCCTCTTCTTTCTCCTCCCCTTTTCCTAATCCTGCCATAGTCCCAAAAAATTAGGTACCTCTCAGAGGGGGGCTAATGTATATAGAGGGGGGGCTAATGTATATAGAGGGGGGACAATGTACATA
>NW_017306492.1:1679165-1680164 GCF_000935625.1 Nanorana parkeri
AGAGCGTGCGAGAGGGGGGTAATGTATATAGAGAGGGGGGGTAATATATATATATAGAGGGGGGGGTCAATGTATATAGAGAGGGTGGCAATGTGTATAGAGAGGGGGGCAATGTGTATAGAGAGGGGACAATGTATATAGAGAGGAGGCAATGTATATAGAGAGGGTGGCAATGTACTGTATATAGAGGAGGCAATATGTAAGGAAACAAGTGAAGACAGAAGACCAGCCAGAAGAGGTAAGGGGGAGTAAATAGTTCATTAAAATAATTATTATTTTTAGCCTAATGTTGTATAAAGTACTGTTGCCAATGCAGAATTGCACCCTCTATAGAGGACTACAAATCTCAGCAGTACTTTATACAGAAATGCTATTGTTATATAAAGTATTGCTGGGATGCATAGTCCTCTATAAGCTATAAGGAATTACAAGCCCACCACACCTTGAGAGTGTCCCATCCTTGCTACTGTCATTTCTGCTTTAAAGGATTAAAGACTAGGGGGGTTATTCACTTAGCTGCAGAAGGCAGCTGAGTGAATAACCCAGCCGAAGTAAATTGAGCCAAACGCTGTTAGGCTATTCACTTCTGGCTTGTACAGCTGATTTCAGCCATACATGGACTAAAATCAGCCGCACATCGGCTGCCTTCGGTCAGCCAAACATTCTTTGCATGTTCGGCTGAGCTGAAGTGCAGAAGGAGTTCGACTTAGCCGATCCAACATCCAGGATCGGCTGAGCCGAAGCTCCAGCAGCTCACTCACTGCCGTTCGGCCCTATTCACATAGGGGCCGAACAGTAGTAAGTGAATAGCCAAATGCCGAATGCCACTGAGTGGCATGCGGCTCGGCTATTCTGTTCGTTACCTATGAGAACAGAAATAACAGAAAAAAAGTTAAATGAATGGGGGAAAAAAATGTGAAAAATTATTTTAACCACTTCCGGGCCGGCCGTAGTAAAAAAACGGCCGGCCCGGAGCTCTCTAGATCTGAGCCTGGGTCT
>NW_017306492.1:1680457-1719549 GCF_000935625.1 Nanorana parkeri
CGAGTGAGAGCAATAAGTCTAGGGCCATCAATCACTGATAACACTAAACTGATGAGCGGTAAAAGCTTTTAAAGTGTCGCCTATGGCCAATTTTGGGTATGGTAGTTTTCTGCGATTTCGCGGGTGCGCGCAATTTTAAAGCTTGAAATGTTTGGTGTCTATTTACACGACGTGACCCCGACTTTTATATTTTACCAAAAAACTGGGTAATAATAAATGTTTCCTAACATAATGTAAAAAAACATTTCTGTAATTTTTCCTAATTATAGTAAAAAATAAAACCCGTAGTGGTGATTTAATACCACCAAAAGAAAGCTCTATCTGTCCCCAAAAAAATGGTATAAAATTCATTTCAGTACAGCGTTGCATGACGGAATAAATGTCAGTCAAACTACCGCAGGGCTGAATACTGAAAATGGCCCAGCCAGGAAGGGGGTCTAAACACCTGGTCTTCAAGTGGTTAAAAAATGTAAAAAAAATAGGAAAATTAAAAAAATATATATTTTAGAGGAAAAAAAAAAAGATGCACACTGACCCAGCCACACATGACGAACTCCGGCCACATATATAAGCTTCTGACAGATTACAAGAGCAGCTGTTGTTAAAGTGTTTAAAGACTGGACTGTCAGCCGAAAATCTGGGTCTGAGCGTGCGAATTGTGGCCGTCAGCGACTAGTCAATGTTAGGGCAGAACGGAGAGTGGCAAGACTGGTACAAGACAACAGAAGGGCAACAGAGCAGTGTCAGATTCCTCGCATCACCTTTCAACGTCTCATGGAGTCACGAGGCGGCCCAACAAAGTCATCTTGTGGAGTCATCTCGTGGCCCAACGAAGTACTGATGGGGTGGTCATAATAATCTGGCCACTCAGTGTATAAGCTGGTATAATTCATCACACTACATGTTATATGCAAAAATATATAATATTATAATTCATGTATATCCAATACCATTGCACCTAGAAACATCTAACCTTAGAAATATTTAAAAAAACCTTCTCCTGTGCAATGTATACATACTCATATATAAACATGATATTCATTCCCATAATTCATATTATTGTCCAGGAGGCCTGGATGGGAAGGGGGTTTAACACCGCGGATGTCAACTGGTTAAAGTAAGTTAAGTTAAAAACCTGATCCTTTTTGGTTCTCAAAGCAAATGTTCATTCAAGATGCCACCATTAAATTTTACGAGTCAAAGCAAGATATTAAATTCAAGAGTTCCAAACGATTACCTTAGCACACAATATAAGTAGATCCAACTTGCTCAGAACATGATATTTATAGTTATCAATGATTGCACTATTGCATCTCATAAAGAGATTATTGCATCAATCTGATTCATCGTCAAACCGTAGCACTAGGGTATGGCTCTATCCCTCTTTCAAAATTGTATCTCCAATAGATCATTCCTGTCACAATGCATATCCATGCAAACTTATCCGTGCATATTCAAAGACACATGTTGCATCATTAAAGATGAAAGGAGATAGGCATTGTATTACCCAGTCTTTCTGTAAGGTGCTTCAGTTGCAAATATATCTCAGTGGTACTTATCTAGCAAGTGCCCATGTCACAGATATGAGTATCTCGCTGTCAGATGCTTTCAACCAGCATATCGTCCATTCCACCGACTTTTAGGAAACTCCAGCACTGCACCAGGAGCCACCACATTTCACGTGTGCTCCCTAACACATTTCCTCCCCAGCACAGGGTTTTCTCAGAGAGGTGCAGTCTGATAAGTACCACTGATATGCTGAAGGGAGTTTTAATATTAGGTTAAGTGTGTAGGTCAGTATTACTGTCTGTGAACTTTTGGGTTCAAGTAGTTACATGTTTATGGGGTATGCAACATCAGATTCTTGGGACTAAAAACCAATATTAAAAAAAATCTCCTGACTGACACTGCAAAGTTATGAGATTGATATGAATTGATTATGAATTATGATATTACTATACTATCTCATTACAAAAGGAAAACGTTCTAAGGAAACATACCAAAGTTTTCATCAAATGGAGGCTACCCGATTTTCATGTCTCCTTGACTTGGAGGCTTCAAATAAGGCAGCTGTTATGTCTGTGTAGGGAGGCTTCTAATATTTAAGGCTAGTATATTTGTTCTTTGAACCATGAGCCAAGAAACTGCTACCTTCTAACTCCATTCATTTTTTAGTGGAAATGCTTACAGTCGTAAAGTTTACATATCACTGAAGTATGTTCATTTAGCCAAAACAGAACTATTACTCAATGTTTACACATATGAGTTTGTTTTGTAAGGTTACTTATTTAGCAAGTATATTTCATCTTAAAGTAGCAAA
Source organism: Nanorana parkeri (assembly GCF_000935625.1). Taxonomy (NCBI): domain Eukaryota; kingdom Metazoa; phylum Chordata; class Amphibia; order Anura; family Dicroglossidae; genus Nanorana; species Nanorana parkeri. The sequence goes on from NW_017306492.1 coordinate 1,682,778, forward strand.
GCAATTATGCTTTCTAATCAGTTGATGTGGGGTTCTGCACAACTCTCTTTGCTTAAAGCGCCTGTGCCCAGTCCATTGCCCAGACTAAGGGGTCTATTCACAAAGCTAACCAGGGACACTAATCTCCAAACATCTAACTCTGCCTGGCGCCCCGGGAGTCTCCTGCTTCCGGCCGCCAAGGAGAGAAACCCGCTCTGTCTTTTTTCTTTATTCTGACACAAGCATGTCAGAATAGAGAAAAAAAAAAAAAAAGAAAAATTCCCATTCAAAAGCATTGGGAGTTTACTATTGGCTATTTCAATTTCAATAGCCAATAGTAAACTAGCATTGTACCCGCCCTCTTTTTCAGTTCCCCATCAGGTCCATGAGCAGAGGGCGGGTACAATGCTAGTTTACTATTGGCTATTGCAAATTGAAATAGCCAATAGTAAACTCCCAATGCTTTTGAATGGGAATTCGTCTTTTTTTTTTTTTTTTTGTTTTTTGACATGCTCGTGTCAGAATAAAGGAAAAAAAAGACACAGCGGGTTTCTCTTCTTGGCGGCCGGGAGCGGGGGGCTCCCAGAGCGCCCGGGGGATTTTTTAAATTTTTTTTATTTTTATTTTTTTACAGCAGCAGAGCCGCCGGACAATAGGAAACTATTGGGCGGAGCTAGCTGTCACTGCTAGCTCTGCACAATCGTTTTCTATTTACTTTTTTCTACTTTTTTCACTCTTTTTCTGTTCTGCTCGGTGCCTCTGAGGGACCGAGCAGAACAGCCGAGCCAAATGCCGCTCGGCGGCATTCGGCTATTCTCTCACTGCTGTTCGGGATCTTTCAGAATAGCCCGAACAGCAGTGTGAAGCCTGCCGGAGGTTCGGCTCAGCCGATCCAGATGTTGGATCGGCTGAGTCAAACTCCTTCTGCACTTCGGGTCAGCCGAACATGCTGAGCATGTTCGGCTGATCCGAATCCACACGAAGCAAGACGATGTACCGCTGATTTCAGCCGATATACGGCTGAAATCAGCCATACCAGCCTGAAGTGAATAGCCGAACAGTGTTCGGCTCACTTCACTTCTGATCGGTCATTCACTCGGCTGCCCTCGGCAGCTTTGTGAATAGACCCCTAAGTTTTTATTTATTTCCAACAAGCCATTACAAAAAGCCCTCACTGACCTTTGGTTGTATGTACTATTAAGGAATGTATCTTCAAAGATCACAACAGAGGCTCTGAAGCTAGGTTTCAGTTTGGCTTTTTTGGTGTTTGTTTAGAGGTCAGGAACGCTGCCACTTCCCTGCTGCTAAAATAAGAGGAGTGGAACTATGATTTCAGTGCTACTCTGATCTTTGACAATTAATCATATGAAAAAAGAGTTTATTTGAAAAAAATCAAACATCAAAAAAGTGAATCATCAGATTGCATCTTCCCATTAAAAACCTTTGACATGGTTGTCCAAAACCATTCACACTCCCACTCATACAGACGACCCCGCACACTTGCTAAATAACGGAAAATCACTGTTGCTGCATCTATCACTGACTCTGTGGAGGGTTTAGAGGGTTAATGAGGACAGACAGAGACAGAGATTGATGTCCCAGGTTGCATTCCAGTGCGCTCCAGAGGCCGAATGCACTGGAACGCACTCTTGATGGTGTGACAGGGCCCCCCTCACCCTCTAAACCCTCCATAACCTCCACAGAGTCAGTGATAGATCCAGCAACAGTGATTTTCTATTATTTAGCAAGTGTACGGGGCCGTCTGTATGAGTGGGAGTGTGAATGGTTTTGGACAACGTTGTTAAAGGTTTTTAATGGGAAGATGGAATATGAAGTTTCACTTTTTTGATGTTTTATTTTTTTCTGTTAAACTTTTTCATATTAAAATCACTAAGGCCTTGTTCACACCAGATACAGTGCGTTCTGGCCTGATTCTGGCCAGAACACACTGCCTCGCATTGCGGCCAGCTCACTTTTTTGTGGGGCATGAGGGGGTGTGGTGGGCTTATGAAGTGAATAGCACCGTAGCCACGCCCTCTGGCCGCAATGCGATCGGCCGCAAGGGATCGCAACGCATCGGTCAGCATGCAACGCAGTGCAGCAGTCAGCATGTAACGCAGTGCATCGATAAGCATGTAACGCAGTGCAGCAGTCAGCATGTAACGCGGTGCAGAGGTCAGCATGTAACGCAGTGCAGCAGTCAGTATGTAGCACAGTGCAGAGGTCAGCAGTCAGTATGTAACGCATTGCAGAGGTCAGCATGTAATGCAGTGCAGCTGTCAGTATGTAACGCAGTGCAGAGCTCAGCGGTCAGTATGTAACGCAGTGCAGCAGTCAGTATGTAACGCAGTGCTGCTGACAGCATGTAACACAGTGCATCGGTCAGCATGTAACGCAGTGCAGCAGTCAGTATGTAACGCAGTGCAGAGGTCAGCATGTAACGAAGTGCAGCACTCAGTATGTAACCCAGTGCAGCGGTCAGTATGTAACACAGTGCAGAGGTCAGTATGTAACGCAGTGCAGCGGCCAGTATGTAACGCAGTGCAGAGGTCAGTATGTAACGCAGTGCAGTGGTCAGTATGTAACATAATGCAGTGCATCAGTCAGCATGTACCACAGTGCAGTCAGCATGTAACGCAGTGCAGCGGTCAGTATGCAATTCAGTGCAGCGGTCGGTATGTAATGCAGTGCAGCGGTCAGCATGTAACACAGTGCAGCAGTCAGCATGTAACGCAGTGCAGCAGTCAGCATGTAACATAGTGCACACAGAAAGAAGACAGACTTACAGTGACTCTTCTCCTCTACTGTTTCAGATGCTGTGCCATCTTCTTTTCCTCTCCTGGTGGGGGGGGTTTGCAGCGAGGTCGCCTGCACATTTTGAGTCGATTCCAGCCACTTCCTGCTGTTCCCCCTTTAGGACCCAGGCAGACAGCCAGTAGGAGTGCAGTCTCCCTGCAGCCAATGGCAGAAGAAGTGGGCGGAGGGAGCTGCCGAGGACCCCGAGCACTACACGAGCTTATCAAAGGCAGCCGAAGCGCTTCTTCTCCTCCTCCTCGGCCAACAGGATAAATGAAGACTTGTTTAAAAGTGAGTTTACGGCTTTTCCAGAATATGAAAACACTTTAATTTTCATAGTCTGGGCACAGGTTTACTTTAAAACAACCATGCCTGTGCACTCTGTTCACTCTAGAAAAGAGAAGCTTCCTTTCTTGCAGTATTGATGGGCCAGCTGTGCCCTTTAAAGTGGACCATGAAAACAGAAAGGCTGCTTGTTGCCAGCCCCCTGCCCCCACTTCAAATGGCTTCAAAAAGCCATTGATCATCAAATGTTCCCCTCAAAAAATACATTTGAGAATACCCATTAAAATATAGCATTCTCCTGGAACTGGAGCGTTGATAGTCGGGGCCAAGGTAAGTGTTATTTTTATCTATTTTTAGGGTAAATGTTTGTTGATCAATGGCTTATGCACATTTGTAGCACTGCCTAAAGTAATCTATTTTCTTATTATGAATCTGTTCAACAGTCTAAGCTTAACAGTTTAAAAGTGAGTTTATGGCTTGTCCAGAATATGAAAACACTTTAATTTTCATAGTCTAGGCACAGGTTTACTTTAAAACTATTTCAGTCTGCTTGGTAGACACCATAATTTTGGAAGTTACAAATAAGGGAGTTTACTTTATGATCTCAGTCAATGAATACTTGAGTCTTTTACCAGTTTTTGCAGAGAAGCTGGCAATATTGACTTTCTATACAGTATAAACCATATTTTCTTCTTCTTTTTTCTCACCATGTCCCTGAGGTATATGTCGTAACTTGTAACACAGTCAAACAGCAAATAAATTGCGACTGAGTATTACACAGCAAATGTATGCTTGGTTGAAATCATTCAACAAAATAGCTCAAAAATGCAGATTAGAGGGAGAGGACTTCAAATTTGACATTTTTTCATCATGATTTCATTCAATACCACTGTTGGTAGTGTATTATATCACTTGACAACTCACAGTGATTATGTCATTTTGGCATTAATAAATCCTGGATACAGAAAATACATATTTATCTTAGGCTGTCTTCAAGTAATTATAAAATGTTACTATTCTTCAAATGTTTTAACCATGTGACCAGTGATTTAAATGTACACTACAACCACAATTTTAAAAAAATGAAACAAACCTGTGTATTGCCTATTCAGGTTTGCTTTAATCCCTCTATCACCAAAAGCTTATACTTATGTTTCCATTGGTTTCTCACTGCCATGTTCAGTTTGAGGGGTGGGGAGCGGAAATAGCTGGTATTTCCCTGTATGAAGAAGCATGTGACTTACTCTGTGACAGCACTGAGACAATCACACCATCCAACAGGGAGACCATAGCCCATAACCCTACTCTTGGCAGCTGAACAGAGTGGCCCAGGAGTGAAAGGGGGGTAACTAAATGGATTTGTAGAGGTCCACCTTGAAGTGATCTGTTGTTTTGCCTCACTTTGGCAAACATAAGATTCGCTTAAAGTTTTACAATACATCAAGGCAGCATAGCCTACTTGCTAGAAAGAACAAATGGTTACTATCCCCAAGGACTTTGTTATGGGAGAAGGTCACATGCTCCCCCATACTCAGATGCCCTGGGTATTTTGCAGTGGTGGCCACAGAAGAAGGAAGAATGGTCATGGTTATAGTGTCTCTTTATGCCATTTCACATTAATGCACTGCAATAGACCTACATATTGTGAACGGGCCCTTACCATCATCACAGGTTTTTCAGAGTTCATAAGTACAACCCTGTACTTTTATCAGCAGAGGTGACTCTAGACTTTGTGAGGCTTGTGAGGCCCCCTACTTACACCCATCATTAAAAAATTACAATTGAACTGTGATCATAAGTGATGGTACAGCGAGGTGAATGTCCAGCAGAGGGGCCCCAGGGCTGTTGCAGGGATTTTGCCTACACAGGTCAACCCCCACCCCCTCCTGGCACCATCAGCTTTTTGCTAGCACCAGCCCTGGACCATTTCACCCGGGAGGTGAGCTGATTAGGGTTGGCACCTTTTCTTAAAGCAAAGCCCAAACACTCCAGTTGTTTGTTTTTTTCCAGAATATACATGCAAGAGCGAAGAGAGACAGCCAGGAAAGAGAGTGAGAGGAGACAGCCAGGAGGGAGAGCGAGGGGAGACAGCCAGGAGAGAGAGAGGGGAGAAAGCACAGAAGAGAGTGAGGGGAGACAGCCAAGAGAGTGAATGAGGTGAGACAGACAGGAGAGAGAGCGAGGAGAGACAGCCAGGAGAGAGAGCAAGGGGAGACAGCCAGGGGAGAGAGCGAGGAGAGACAGCCAGGAGAGAGAGCAAGGGGAGACAGCCAGGAGAGAGAGTGAGGGGGAGACAGCCAGGAAAGAGAGCGGGGAGAGACAGTCAGGAGAGAGAGCCAGGAGAGACAGCCAAGAGAGAGAGCGAGGGGGGACAGCCAGGAGGAAGAGGAGAGACAGCCAGGAGGATGAGCAAGGAGAGACAGCAAGGAGAGAGTCCAGGGTCACAGAGTAGCAATCCTGGCACAGCAAAGGGTAAATGGCAATAAGGTACAGCTAGGATAGGGTTACAGGTCTCGCTTAGGGCGATGCTTAGCAGCATCAGCCCAGCAACAACCTCTCCTCTATTCCGGCTTGGCCACAGCTTAGAGCGTGCCCTTTGTTCCCAGAAGAGGAGAACAGCATTGGAAGTGGGGCTGTGCCATACCCACTGGGACAGCATGGCTCCCGCTGAGGTGACAGGCTGGACTGCATGTGTTGAATGCACATGCAGGCATAGCAGGTGGACTAGATAGGCTGGCACCCAGCATGTAGGGTGTGCGGAGTTGCGGGACCTACATGCGTGGGCTGGGGCACAGAATGGTGGTGAGCTGACAGGATTTCTGGTCGCAGTGGCAGACCTAAGGAATAAAGGGCCCTGGTGCAAGGATGTATCTTGGGGGGGCCCCCTCCCAATGTGGGGGGGCGGTAGCGGATCTCACTGGTCCCCCAACCCCCCCCGGCGGTCTCTGCACCAGAGGAGTTTACACTCTATTGTACCCCTAGAGTATCACAATATGTTTATTATACATTTATAAATTTATATAACTCTGACATATACTGCAGTGCTGTACACTCTAATGCAGAATTTCACCGGCTGTAGGTGGACTACAAATCCCGCAATACATTATACAGCAATGCAGAACTGTATATGAATTGGACTCTGCACATAGCAATGCACTGGACTTAGCAACGCACTGGACTCTGCACATAGCAATGCACTGGACTTAGCAACGCACCAGACTCTGCACATAGCAACGCACTGGACTCTGCATATAGCAATGTTCTGCACATAGCAACGCTCTGAACTCTGCAAATAGCAATGCTCTGGACTCTGCACATAGCAGTGCACTGGACTCTGCACATAGCAAAGCACTGGACTCTGCACATAGCAATGCTTTGGACTCTGAACATAGCAACGCACTGGACATAGCAATGCACTGGACTCTGCACATAGCAACACTCTTGTTTCTGCATATAGCAGTGCTTTGGACAATGCACATAGCAACTCACTGGACTCACAATGCACTGGGCTCTGCATGTAGCAACTCACTGGACATAGCAGCGCACTGGACTCTGCACATAGCAACGCGCTGAACTCTGCAAATATCAACACACTGGACTCTGCACATAGCAATGCACTGGACTCTGCACATAGCACCCACCTGAGGCCCCCATAGATCCTGCACAGCCCATGGAGACTCTCTATGGTGGGCTGTTCGGGGGCCCTTTCCCTGCAGTTCCTTACCTTCCGCAGTAGGCTTCTTCCACCACTGGACCATCAACAACCACCTCCTCTGCTGGACTGGCGGTGCTGGGCCCCAGCCCCTGCTTCCTCCACCTCCTCCCCTGTCAGAGGGCCCCCCCAGCCTTGAGCCCTGGGGCGGCCGGTAGTTCCGCCCCTGCAGAGACTCCTATTTACCTGTGTCCTGTTCTAGCTGCCTGCCTCCATTCTCTGCAGTGAATCTGCCTCTGCTGCTGGTTCCTTACCTCGAGTGCCATGCGCTGGTGCTGTTTGTCCCGGCTCTCTCTCCTCTTGCTCTCACTGCTGCTGCTGGGGCTGCACTGCCACATTAGTAATAAAGCCCGGCTGGGCTGTGGATGGAGCACAGTCCCAGCAGGGCAATGTGGAGTGTAGTCTCGGTGGGGAAGCGTGGGACGCAGACAAATATGCTTTTTTTTCTTTCCCCCCACAGCGCCAGCCCTGCCTACCCCTTCTTCAGACAAGGCGGGTTAGGCGGCTGCGAGGCCTTAGGCAACCGCCTAACTCGCCTAATAAAAGAGATGCTTCTGTTTCTCAGTACAGGTACTCCCATTATTATACTCAATGTATGCTACCCATTCAATGAGGTAGCACATAGTGATGATCCAGTCATCAGTTCTACTGATTTGATCATCACTATACACTACTTTGATAAATTAATGTGCTTTGTCAATTCATCTGATTTTGGAATTAATGGGCTTTACATATTTTCATTGTGGGACAATTGAATTACACCTGTAGCATATGCACTGCTTGGCCAGCAACACAAACAAAGCAACACAACCTTTTTACAAGTCGGGGACTATCTGTATATAACTAATTCAGTGTTACATTGCTCATCTATCAATCACCGAGCTTGTTTCCTGTTAGTGCTGCTTCTGGGAATGATGCTCACTAACAAGAGGATGGAGAAGCAAAGCAATTGCTGATGAAAAGGAATTTATCCCTGACAAGCTGAGTGACACGAAAGTCAAACTATAGTGTGTGAGGAGAATGGGAATGTTCTATTCTTAGTTACTTCTATTCTCTTTGCTTTTCTACTCTGTGTGCATTTATTGTGCAGCAGAAAAAGTAAGAAACATTAGTTTTTCTTATCTGCAGTTCCTATTTACTCCATATTCTGTTCTTATACTGTACTAACACACAAAAGGCTCAGTTCCCAAAGCTAACACACCAGAATAAAGAGCCTAATTTTCAAAAACTTTATTTTCAAATGAGTCCAATGTGATTGGAAAATGACAGTCACATGGCTGAAAATAAGACTTTGTGAATCTATCTATTGTCTCCTCAAGCATGAAAATGCTGCTTTCTATGACTCACACTTTCAATATTCTGGTCTCAGCATATTACACAGACGTGAATGATGAAAGATAGTTAATTCATGTCAGCCCTATGTTCTACAGTAGCCAGGGACTAGACTCCTGAGCACAAATGGATTGTCCTGCACCGTTTTCTTAATGTGTTTGAGTTGGGGGTTCCATGATACTCCTCATTTTCTCTAAAGACCCACCTTTATTAATGCTTTACTAAGAATGGAAATTCATCCTTTTGCCCAGTGAAATAAGAAGTAAAGCTGAATTCCAGAGAAACAGAGAAAAAGACCCAGATACATTACATATACTGTATAAAAGCTGTCTTGTTTGCTAAAAGGATCTGTATCTCTGTCCAGCTAGTCTTGAGATTTACACTTCCCATGCCACACAACACAGCCAGCATGGTGACATAACTTTTATCGACGATAGATAAAATGTATGTAAACCCAAACATTGAATATACAACAGCTTACCAGTACTTAACGACATGGCTGCATTTGTGCTCTTTTTCAGGTTGTTTTTCTTTTATGCTATCCTTGTGATCCTGCCAGTAACAACTTCCTATAGAGGGCTAGTGTTGTCACTCTAGGACAGTGGTTCTCAACCTTTCTAGGGCCGGGACCCCTTGGTAACATTTGCCAAGTTGTGGTGACCCCCCAACCTTAAAATGTAGGAATGACGCGGCTGCTGCAGCGTGGCAGGAGAACTGACACTGCTGCGCTAGGAGAGGGCTGAGGAGGACTCTCACCTAGCACAGCAGAAATCACACAGCAACCCGCAGCTTGAGAACCGTCAGAATAATTTAAAAAAAAACATCCTAGGAATGCATAACTAGATTCCTATTGGTTATTTCACTTTGCAATAGACAATAGCAAACTAGCTATTGCACCCGCCCTCTGCTGCTGTCAATCAGTAGTGGGGACCTGATGGAGTACTTGCAAAGTGAAATAGCCAATAGGAATCTAGTTATGCATTCCTAGGGTGGTGTTTTTTTTTCTGACTTACGGCGGCCTACGACCCCCAATGTCAGACAAAAAAGGTTTACTTTGCTCGGGATTAAGTGTTTCTCTCCCAGGCAGCCGGGAGCGCTATCTAATAGCAGGAGACTCCCGGGCGACCCCTGGCAAATCGTCATTCGACCCCCGAAGGGGTCCCGACCCACAGGTTGAGAACCGCTGCTCTAGGACAAGACTAGAAAATTCCCTACCCTTTCTCTTCACCATAACATAGGGAAAGTCTAAAGAGATATGCGTAAAAAATATAACTGATAACAGTGCAGCACAGGCAGGGAGCACAGGGAGTGTGTTCTGGCCCACAGGCTTTAGATTTATTGCCTTGCCTACCTGTCTTCTCAAAAACAGCCACAAGATGGTGCAATAGAGAAACATTTATTTTACAACACAACAAAAAGTTTTTCTATGGTAAGTTCTCAGCCCATGAAAAAGTGTGTTCTGGGAATTTAGGGGGTTATTCACAAAGCTGCCAAAGGCAGCCGACTGAATAACCCAGCCGAAGTGAAGTGACTATTCACTTCTGGCTTCTACGGCTGATTTCAGCCATACATCGGCTAATCAGCAGAAGGAGTTTGACTCAGTCGATCTAGTGGAAGCTCCGGTAGCTCACTCGCTGCTGTTGGCCTATATTCTCATTGGGGTCAAACGGCAGTAAGTAAATAGCCGAATGCCGCTAAGCTCGGCTATTCTGCTCTGTACCTCCGAGGTACTGAGCAGCATAGAAAACAAGTGAAATAAAAATTTTTTAAAAAGAAATGGGAAAAAATATTTTCAAACTGTAAGAAAATAGGAAAAATTGCAAATAGCCCATACAGCAGCCCTTCGGTTCGACGAAACCGAAGGGCAGAGGCGGCCGAAGCGAGCCGAAGGATCAGCCGAAGCTACGACTGGATCCTTTAGCTTCTCTAGAGTATAACCCCCTTAGACTCCATCTTGAAACAAAGGAGAAATCTGATGCCATCGTGAACACATGCCTGTAGTAAATGCCCAGATTCCCCTTACGGCAGCATCGCTGGTAGGGATGAACTTGTTTTGCACTGTATTTGTGAGTTATCACTCTGTTTACACATTCGTATATTGATTGTATGTTTTCATGTTCTTTTTCACCAGTTCCACCCCACCCTGTTTTGTTAATAAAGCTTCACGATTTCATCCAGTCTGGCTTATTGCAGAAAAGGAGGGTTTAGCTGCATGTCAAGCTAAACACAGGCCACAGGGTAACGTGAACAGAGTGTTAACAAGAGTTCTGGCAGGATCATCATGTACTTTTTTGCACATATTGAAGAGGTATAACAAAATGTTTTTTAATGGTATATTCAACTCCCAGAGGGGAGAATTTCATTGTTAGGGTTTACATACATTTGAAGCACCACAGCTAGGTCACCTCCCTGTCCCCAGCCTGTTGCTCGACAATAATGAGCAGTAAGAGGCTGATGAGTTCCAGCAACACTAAATTTAAAGGACCACTCCACTTCAAGCTGCAATTTTGCATCTCCCATACTTGACATCATTCAATATATTCACTGTACCAAGTGAACGAGAAGATCTTATGGACTTTGCAGTCCCGACTCTTAGATGAGAGTCAAGTCAACTGTGTCCCAGGAAAGAAAGACATATTTCTAATCTAAAATATAATAGGAAAAAAATATATCATAGTGATTGAGGAACATTTCAAAAGAGAGGCTTACTTTGAAAAAGACATGTGGAGTGTAAAGAAACCACAGAAAAACTTTGGAAAGATGAGTAAGCTCACTTCAATGACTTTTGTAAGCAAAATCACCAGGGAAAATGTTCTGTTTGAAGGGATGCAATAATGTGCTTAAGCCTAGTGACGTTAATCGCTATTGTGCTTTCCAGGCATCATTTTTGTAACATCTTTTAAAGTTGTATCCAGACTACCATGTAAAGACTAGAAAACCAGCATTTTAGAGATCTTCACAAGTATCATATAATGTCTATGAATAACCACTGCACCCCAAACTGAGAGACTGACTGTGGTTATACTTTATTCAGCCAAAGGATAAAAAATATTAACTACACAGCAAATGCTTTGAAGAGTCTTCTTTTTAGGTTAATATCAAAGGGAAATAGAAAAAATATGCAGTTTGGTAACCAGCTGTCATAAAACTGCAATGTTGAATACCCACAAGTATGCGGTACAGGTAGTAAAACTGTTTTTATCTCCTAAAGTAAACTGTATCAAGAGAAATATGGAGGCTACTATTGCTTTCATCCTTCTGGCTTCAATACTGAGTCACTGATCTGAACAAGTATACAAGTAAAGTCAGAACTCCTAATATGTATACTTGTTTTTCGGATCAATGACTCAAAGTATTAAAGCCAGCAGTCAACATGATATCTAGGCAGCTTGCAGTGGTAAGCAATGGCAGCCTACATTATTCTCTCAGGACAGGTTTCCTATTGCTTACTTTAAACTGCCCCCTGCACCAGCTTATATTGTAGCAGCTTATCTTTAGCTTCACTTCAGTCTCCTGCAGCTCCATGCACCTGCAAGAGTGAGCAGAAGAAGCTTTGTGTAAGTTGAGGCATTTTGTATTCCACATATTCACATATTTTGGAAATGTTGTGCAACTTAAACTTATGTTTAGAATGCAAATCGTTAGAATCGTTACATTTTGTATTTACTTTTTTACAGGCTAGCTGGTAAGTACATGGGAAAGTTTTGGTTTTGTGTTTTTCTATGCAAAGCCTTTCCATATGCACCCTACTTTAAAAAGCTACTTATGAGTTGATTGGTGCAGTTGCCTTTTTTTCAAGTTGATTCTAGTTGGCGTTTATACAGGACTGTCTCCCTGACTCCATAGGAAAGTTATAGAGCCTGAGTGGAAACTACTAAACTCCAGCACTGTCACGTGGGAGCAAGGGGAGTGAGTTACATACTTTGGGATGTTACCTACATAGATGGTTAAAGTGACACTAAACTCAGGAGTTACATCTGAAAAATGCATTCAAGTACCTCTATCAGTCTCCATGGTCTCTGGACAGGCTGTAGTCCCTATTTGAAATTCATCCGCCTTGCTGGGGCGGATTGATATATGCTTAATGGGGGAGGATAGTGCAGGCTGGAAAATTAACTAAATTATTTGGAGCCACATCTCCCGATATTACTCTGAGGACAGCAATAGACAATAGCAAACTAGCTATTGCACCCGCCCTCTGCTGCTGTCAATCAGTAGTGGGGACCTGATGGAGTACTTGCAAAGTGAAATAGCCAATAGGAATCTAGTTATGCATTCCTAGGGTGGTGTTTTTTTTTCTGACTTACGGCGGCCTACGACCCCCAATGTCAGACAAAAAAGGTTTACTTTGCTCGGGATTAAGTGTTTCTCTCCCAGGCAGCCGGGAGCGCTATCTAATAGCAGGAGACTCCCGGGCGACCCCTGGCAAATCGTCATTCGACCCCCGAAGGGGTCCCGACCCACAGGTTGAGAACCGCTGCTCTAGGACAAGACTAGAAAATTCCCTACCCTTTCTCTTCACCATAACATAGGGAAAGTCTAAAGAGATATGCGTAAAAAATATAACTGATAACAGTGCAGCACAGGCAGGGAGCACAGGGAGTGTGTTCTGGCCCACAGGCTTTAGATTTATTGCCTTGCCTACCTGTCTTCTCAAAAACAGCCACAAGATGGTGCAATAGAGAAACATTTATTTTACAACACAACAAAAAGTTTTTCTATGGTAAGTTCTCAGCCCATGAAAAAGTGTGTTCTGGGAATTTAGGGGGTTATTCACAAAGCTGCCAAAGGCAGCCGACTGAATAACCCAGCCGAAGTGAAGTGACTATTCACTTCTGGCTTCTACGGCTGATTTCAGCCATACATCGGCTAATCAGCAGAAGGAGTTTGACTCAGTCGATCTAGTGGAAGCTCCGGTAGCTCACTCGCTGCTGTTGGCCTATATTCTCATTGGGGTCAAACGGCAGTAAGTAAATAGCCGAATGCCGCTAAGCTCGGCTATTCTGCTCTGTACCTCCGAGGTACTGAGCAGCATAGAAAACAAGTGAAATAAAAATTTTTTAAAAAGAAATGGGAAAAAATATTTTCAAACTGTAAGAAAATAGGAAAAATTGCAAATAGCCCATACAGCAGCCCTTCGGTTCGACGAAACCGAAGGGCAGAGGCGGCCGAAGCGAGCCGAAGGATCAGCCGAAGCTACGACTGGATCCTTTAGCTTCTCTAGAGTATAACCCCCTTAGACTCCATCTTGAAACAAAGGAGAAATCTGATGCCATCGTGAACACATGCCTGTAGTAAATGCCCAGATTCCCCTTACGGCAGCATCGCTGGTAGGGATGAACTTGTTTTGCACTGTATTTGTGAGTTATCACTCTGTTTACACATTCGTATATTGATTGTATGTTTTCATGTTCTTTTTCACCAGTTCCACCCCACCCTGTTTTGTTAATAAAGCTTCACGATTTCATCCAGTCTGGCTTATTGCAGAAAAGGAGGGTTTAGCTGCATGTCAAGCTAAACACAGGCCACAGGGTAACGTGAACAGAGTGTTAACAAGAGTTCTGGCAGGATCATCATGTACTTTTTTGCACATATTGAAGAGGTATAACAAAATGTTTTTTAATGGTATATTCAACTCCCAGAGGGGAGAATTTCATTGTTAGGGTTTACATACATTTGAAGCACCACAGCTAGGTCACCTCCCTGTCCCCAGCCTGTTGCTCGACAATAATGAGCAGTAAGAGGCTGATGAGTTCCAGCAACACTAAATTTAAAGGACCACTCCACTTCAAGCTGCAATTTTGCATCTCCCATACTTGACATCATTCAATATATTCACTGTACCAAGTGAACGAGAAGATCTTATGGACTTTGCAGTCCCGACTCTTAGATGAGAGTCAAGTCAACTGTGTCCCAGGAAAGAAAGACATATTTCTAATCTAAAATATAATAGGAAAAAAATATATCATAGTGATTGAGGAACATTTCAAAAGAGAGGCTTACTTTGAAAAAGACATGTGGAGTGTAAAGAAACCACAGAAAAACTTTGGAAAGATGAGTAAGCTCACTTCAATGACTTTTGTAAGCAAAATCACCAGGGAAAATGTTCTGTTTGAAGGGATGCAATAATGTGCTTAAGCCTAGTGACGTTAATCGCTATTGTGCTTTCCAGGCATCATTTTTGTAACATCTTTTAAAGTTGTATCCAGACTACCATGTAAAGACTAGAAAACCAGCATTTTAGAGATCTTCACAAGTATCATATAATGTCTATGAATAACCACTGCACCCCAAACTGAGAGACTGACTGTGGTTATACTTTATTCAGCCAAAGGATAAAAAATATTAACTACACAGCAAATGCTTTGAAGAGTCTTCTTTTTAGGTTAATATCAAAGGGAAATAGAAAAAATATGCAGTTTGGTAACCAGCTGTCATAAAACTGCAATGTTGAATACCCACAAGTATGCGGTACAGGTAGTAAAACTGTTTTTATCTCCTAAAGTAAACTGTATCAAGAGAAATATGGAGGCTACTATTGCTTTCATCCTTCTGGCTTCAATACTGAGTCACTGATCTGAACAAGTATACAAGTAAAGTCAGAACTCCTAATATGTATACTTGTTTTTCGGATCAATGACTCAAAGTATTAAAGCCAGCAGTCAACATGATATCTAGGCAGCTTGCAGTGGTAAGCAATGGCAGCCTACATTATTCTCTCAGGACAGGTTTCCTATTGCTTACTTTAAACTGCCCCCTGCACCAGCTTATATTGTAGCAGCTTATCTTTAGCTTCACTTCAGTCTCCTGCAGCTCCATGCACCTGCAAGAGTGAGCAGAAGAAGCTTTGTGTAAGTTGAGGCATTTTGTATTCCACATATTCACATATTTTGGAAATGTTGTGCAACTTAAACTTATGTTTAGAATGCAAATCGTTAGAATCGTTACATTTTGTATTTACTTTTTTACAGGCTAGCTGGTAAGTACATGGGAAAGTTTTGGTTTTGTGTTTTTCTATGCAAAGCCTTTCCATATGCACCCTACTTTAAAAAGCTACTTATGAGTTGATTGGTGCAGTTGCCTTTTTTTCAAGTTGATTCTAGTTGGCGTTTATACAGGACTGTCTCCCTGACTCCATAGGAAAGTTATAGAGCCTGAGTGGAAACTACTAAACTCCAGCACTGTCACGTGGGAGCAAGGGGAGTGAGTTACATACTTTGGGATGTTACCTACATAGATGGTTAAAGTGACACTAAACTCAGGAGTTACATCTGAAAAATGCATTCAAGTACCTCTATCAGTCTCCATGGTCTCTGGACAGGCTGTAGTCCCTATTTGAAATTCATCCGCCTTGCTGGGGCGGATTGATATATGCTTAATGGGGGAGGATAGTGCAGGCTGGAAAATTAACTAAATTATTTGGAGCCACATCTCCCGATATTACTCTGAGGACCAAAAGTGGTGAAATAGTCCCCTCTTTCCCCGGGCCCTATCACTTCTGCAAGGGTTCTGAGGAAGGGGCCGTGCCCCAGAAATGCGTTAACCCTTGCCACTTGCTGCTGGAAGACGACTTCGGTCGTGAGCTGAGTTGGCTGTGCTATGGCTTCTGATGGGCGATAGCCTCCTGTGAGGGGAACCATTGAATACGCTTGTGTCACTTTTCTCTTGTGAGTACATTACCATTATTTAAAAAGAAAATTATTAAATGATCCTTCACATGGAGTAGGCACTCTCCTTTATTGTCATTCTATAGATGTTAAGGTTCCCTGCCTTGTGGAGCTGCCCCAGTGTGATCAGGTGGAATTAATTAAGGAGGAAGGCTTGCTGTGAGTCATTTACGCTGGGAAGATTTTTGAATCTACACTTCAGCTTGAGCCTGGCGAGAGAGGGGACTGTTTCATAATACATAGGAGTCTCCTGCAGAATGCCACTGCCACTCTGTCTTCCTGGAGAATTAGTCAGGAGGGCCAGCTTCATGGACAATGGATGTTGCGACCCACTGAAGAAGGGGTTACGACACAGAGTTGCTTGGACCCGCTCTGCACCCTCTGTGATCTCAATTGGTTATCACAGGGATCACATGGCAATGTTTACATTGCCAAGTCCTCCCCTTTTTCTTACATCAGACTCAGGGGAGAGTAAAGTGAGTAATAAATGGAAGAGTCATCAATTCATTAATTCCTAATAAAAACAAGCTGAAGTAGCAGCAAAAAATAATAGTAGTAGTATGGTTATAGTGTGATTTTCTTCTGCCACTTTTTACTTTCATGGTGGCTATTGATCATTTCAGTCACTCATACAAGCTGTTCATTCCGAATCTAGCTTTTCATACCACTTTCAAATAGACTGGTTATATTTTATGTGCTAGCCATCAATATTTTAGATGTTGTGGTTTCTTATATAATAATAGGACATTTAAAGTTTTAAAAGGTCACAACAACAAAAAGTGATATTTTAGTTTTTGATGAAGCCCAGTGGACTGCACCAGTCATTGGTTTAAATGTAGTTCTAGTATATCTAAAGCAAAACCTTTTTCTTTCATTTGGATGGGGAAGGTACCATCCCCTAAGTATAGGGGATGGTAAAACCTATATATTTTTGTGCCATCTGTGTTTTTATTTGAGTGGATTAATCTTCATTTCCTGTAGACAGAAAGGGAAGTGAATGAAATGCCTTTAACCAGTTGTCCCCAGAGCAATTCAATCCATTCAAAGAATTTCCCTTTATTCGTGTTGGGGTGACCACTCAGAATTTTGATGTTTTCCTCACTTTAAATCCCAGTGGCAGTGGCCACCAAGACAGACAGAATGGATTTCTCTAATGGGTACATGGACATCAATAAAAAAAAAAAAACAGGAGTCCTAGCCCTTTCTTACTCTATCCAAAGCAAAAAACACATTTTGGCATTAGATACAGCTTCACTGTCAAGCTATGCAGATGGTTTCAGGAACAGTACAGCTGCTATGAAAAGGAATTTCACAGAGAAGGAGGCAGTGATGAGGCAGGGCTAAACAGGCAGCTGGAGGGTGAGTGGAGATCATCAAGAGGTGACATGATCTATATGACATTGTAGCCATAGGACACTGTGCATTGGTGCAATGCAGTTATGAATACTGTAGAAGAGGTGTAGAAACCTGGGCACAAGCCCCTTGTGCACAGCTCATAGCCCAATTTCTTAGTTTAACAGGAATGTATTGCTAATGGACTTAAGATCAACATTTGAGTTGTAAGTATTTGCTGTATTTTCCTAGAATATAACTTGCAAGGAACAGATTTATCTTTATTTGAAATAGTACAGGGAAAAATCTTATCTTGCATGTAAATGGAAACAGTAAACATTTGCATGCCAGTGAATTCTGTGGGTGAGAAGTCTGCACTCATTTTGTTTTCCAAGATAAAATATAGAAACCTATTAAAAAAGGAAATTAAATGGGCTGACTCAGTGGATGGTAGAATTGTATGGACTATGGCAGGAAAACAAATATAGTTACATCAATAAAATGATGTCTTTATTCCAGATTGTAGGTCTGAAATATAAAGCCCTTTATATAGATATATAGACAATACAATGTTCTGCTGAGCTAGTGCTAGTCTGATTATTAGCCTATTGCAGAAAATGTTTTATTACAATGGACTTTTTGGGAAATACAGTAATTTACATAGATGTATTATATTTTAGTTCGCTTCACCCTAGGGGTGCTATTATCTTAACAACTTAAAGCTAAAACATTCCAATTTTCTCTAACAAGGGCTGCCTGAAGAGCAATAATAAATCCATAAATATCATCTGCAAAACAAGAATGTATAACTTGAAACCAGTAACTGTATAGTTCTCCTCTGTTACCTTCTAGCATACTTTGACAATGTGCTGGGTAAAATTAGTGTTGCTTAGCTTAGAATATAGTTCACTTGAGAGAGAGAAAACTGCAGGTGGGTACGGGGGGAGAAGGGAGAGAAAACTGCACGGGGGACAATGGAGAGAAAACTGGAATGGTGGAGAAGGGAGAGAAAACTGCAGGTGGGTACGGGGGGAGAAGAGAGAGAGAAAACTGCAGGTGGCTACGGGGGAGAAAAGAGAAAACTGCAGGTGGGTACGGGGAATCGACTTTGGACGTTCAACAATACTCCAACTCCTATTTCTCTTAGCACCAGATTTGCTACTAGCCCGAGTGATCCAGTTAAAATTTTGACTGAATTTGTACCCGGGTGGGTGAGAAACCTCTAACATAGATCCTGTGGAGAAGAATCGGAACTCTATACCAGCAGCTGAGAAATATAAAATTTTGTTCCTGTAGTCTACTATTGAAGAAGAGTGGGCCAGTATAATAGCCCTAGATTTCTGGGCAGGGGTCAAAAGAATTCCCAAATCTTCCTTCCATTTGCATAAAAAGGGGGGGCTATAGTCCTCCACAGGTGTAATAAGGTATTCATATAACAGGGACAACGAATGTGAAACCGGAGAGCCTGCTTGACAGAGTGATTCAAAGGAGGTAAATGGTCTTTATAGGGCCATACTACACGGGATAGCCTTCAAAAAGTGTCTAAATTGGAAGGATGACCAAAAGTCCAGGGGAGGGTCGACAATCGACTGAATTGCAGGTAGAGTCATCCATCCAGACGGGGTCAAAAAATGAGACAATCGGAATTTCCTAGAGGGAAAGAGATGTCGGAGGTTTTTGTTGTCCAAGCTCGCAGGAAAGTCAGGATCCCCCACAACTAAGTCAAAGGGGATGGAAAATGGGAGATCCGTTTTAACGGAAAAGTCCTCTTTACCACCTAAAGGGTCAGACCTATAGTCAAGTGCGATATTGAATCCCTAGAATGTGCAGAGGGAAGCCAAGGGAGCCCGGCAAGGGGAACCAACATAAAAGTTTGTTCCAGGGCCACCCAGGGCTTTGGGTTAGAGTGAACACACCAGTTCAAGGTCCTAGAAAGATGGAGGGCCTGGTAATATAACAGTAAGTCAGGTAAACCTACTCCACCAGCTGATTTAGGAAGAGTCAGAGTGGATATGTGTGTTCGAGGTACGGTATCACCCCAGATGAAACGTAACAATAAAGAATGGGCACTCTGAAAGAACAGCTTCAGAATAGCTGTGGGTAAAGTCTGTTTGAGATACAGGACCTGAGGTAGGGTGGTCATCTTAAGAGCACTACATCTGCCAAACCAGGTCAGACTGAGGGATCACCATTGTTGAAGGTCCAACCTAATTTTCGTTAGAAGGGGGGAAAGTTCGCATTAAAAAGCTGAGAAACGTCAGATGTAAGATGTATCTCCAGGTATTTTAAAGACGAATGAGTCCACTGAAATGGAAGGAAGTCTCTCAAGATCTCGACTTTTAATGCAGGTAACGAGATGTTAAATGCTTCTGAAATTGGAGAGATTCCCATAAAGCATAAAAAGGCAAAGCAAGGATGGAAGCGACGTGTCCGGATCAGTAATACAAAACAACAGGTCGTCCATGTAAGCTATAACTTTATGGTGACTCCCCCCCCAGTTTAAGCCCCTAAATTTTCATACCAGCTCTAATTGAGCACAGCAATGGTTCCAGAGTTAAGGCAAAAATCAGGAGGGAATGGGGCAACCTTGGTGGGTACCATTAGACAGGCCAAAATAGTCTGAGCGAGTTTCATTAGCACGGACCGCTGCTTGCGGAGTAGAATAAAGAGCATTCATCCAAGCTAGCATGTTAGTACCCAGACCAAGATACACCATAGTGGACCTCAGAAATTGCCAGTCCACATGGTCAAAGGCCTTTTCTGCATCAGTAGAAAGTAACATCAGCGGGCAGGCCCTCGACCTGGCGGAGTGGGTCAGATTGATGGCTCTGGTAGGGTTATCGTGGAATTCCCTGCTAGGGATATAGCCAACCTAATCAAGATGAATTATGTGAGGGATATAAGGTTAGACAATATTTTTTAAAATAATAAGTAGGGGAAAGGCCGCCCGGCCCAGGAGATTTCCCTGCTTGAGGCGAAGAAAGAGCTGTAAAAAATTCACTCTCACTAAGTGGCTCCAAGGAACACACCGCTTTGGAAGAGAGTGTAGGGAGCCCAGAAGATTGTAAAACCTGGTCAATCAGAAGTTGTTTAGCGGGAGGAGAGGCAGAGTTAGCAGCAGACAAATTATAAAGATCTCTATATAAATGTAAGAATTCTTGAGCGATATCCTTGGAGGTAGAGAGCCGTGTTCCAAATGTACATGGGAAAGAAAGTTTTTAGATCAAGAACCTCTCAGCGCTCTAGTGAGCATTCTGCTTGGCTTGTTGGAGTATTCAAAAAAGGCCTGTCTAACCTTCAGCAGTTTGGGGGAAGTGTGGCTAAATAAAGAGTTCAACCACTTCCGCAATTCCTGAAATTTTGAAAAAAACGCCGAGGCCACAGACTTCTTATGCACAACCTCCAAAGCCTGTATCCGAGAAAGCAGGGTGTGATATTGGGTAAGGTGTTGACACTTGAGGGGGAAAACATGTTTAATAAACAACCCCCTTACTGTACATTTATGAGCCTCCCACATCACAGAGGGCGGTGCCCATTTTTTAACAGAAATAAGATCACTTTACTCTTCCCCCAAGCTAAGCTTAAGTATTGTGGCTTTGAAACGCCTTTGTTTTCTATCTCAGGGTACCCGCCAAGGCTGCCCGTTATTGCCTGTGTTGTTCGTTTTAGCTCTGGAACCTTTAGCGGAAAATATTCAATCGCATTCGGACATTCATGGTATAGAGATTGCTTTTTGTTGCTACTAAAATTACTATTGTGAGCTCTTGGAGATCTTCGTCTTTGAGTTTTGCAGAAGTGTGGCCATAATGGTATCCTAGTAAATGAAAAGTTGACAGCTATATTGTTGGACACACATGATCGCTTTTTATCGATTTGGCAACCATTTGATAGATTACTCTAGACTGCCTAATTTTAGGCTCTGGTGCTACCACTTCTCTACTCTATTTTTCACTTTTCTGCTCTTCCTATCCTTTTCTGTTTCAGTCTTTCCTTTTTCTTTCTCTTGTTTTGACTTCCTCTATGCATTCTCTCTGTTGACCTATCTTAACCTCATAGCTGGCCCAGTCAGTTATCTGTATTTTTTGTCTGCTTCCTAGCATAGTCAGTGCTCTCATTATCTTTCTGTGGTATAATGTTGCATATTAAGACAACCTCTTTGCCTGTGCGTTATGCTGTTTAGAACCTTTATTTTTGTATCATTGGGACACTTGATTATATAGTGCTTCTGTGCAGCACCCATTTTGATTCCTTTTCATATGACAGTTGCTTTGTTCTCCTTTTTTTATTGTTCTTTTGAAAACTGCAATACAAATATTGAAAAAGAAAATTACAGAACAACCTAGGGACAGGCTAAACAGGTATCATTAATCCTAACCCAAATCCAGCTATCAGAACTGGCTGGTCAGTTTAATCTATGGCGACTTTGGGAGGCAAGACCTCTCCTCACTGCAGGTGAGGTAACCCCTACAGAGGTGATTGGCCAAAGGTTAGAGTCCATCCCACATCTATACCTCTATAAATTAAGCATTAACAATTAAAAGGGTAATTTGTATGAAGTCTGTTCTGAACAAGGTGGATTGCTGAATTTTCCAGCATGCTCCCACCATCAGGATAAAACAATACTGTCCAAAACAGTAAAGTTTATTTCTGTCTTTTCTTCATTTGTATTTCAAAACAAATTGCCAAGTCTTTGCATGTAATTTCCTTTTTTTTAATCTTCTTGCAATTTTCCTCCTGTACATGTTCCAATGCACTGCCCACCTAGGGATATTAAATGACAAAATGAAAAAAATGTTGTAGGCACTATCTACTGTTCTCTTTTGTTTCTGGACAATTTATAAGAACTTTAAAAAGTAGTGCTATTACAAGGCGAAACTGACTGTGCACATTAGACACTCTAGATGTCCTTTGACACACTACTACCCAGTAGTTTACTAATATGGCCCCGACAGTACCCTTCTAGTCCCCTAGTGCTCAACATTGGTGGTGTAACACGGTTTTGTGATGTTTGTGATGCTTATCGGTATGTTAGTCATTTTATTTTATGTTTGTTACTTCTGTTGTTCCATACAACTCTGCTCCTGTAATTACTGCACCAAAGCTTGACTTGTTTTGTATTATTGGAAAACTTTGAATAAAAATTACGTGCTAAAAAAAAAAAGTAGTGCTAATTTTAGATAATAGTATGCAATTCTTCTCACGTTACCAGAGATTATACAGACACCGTTTTTTGTACCCTGGTTGGTACGTTCTATTAATTTTGACAGCACTTCATAACAACCTTCTGTACACATAAAAACTAAGCTCTAGATCAACTTTTGGATGCAAAATCTGATTGGGTGAGCAGGTAGAGGATATGGTAGAGGATATGGTAGAGGATATCTTACAAGTTTAAACCTTCTATAAATCAAATAGAATTGTGTAAAACCTTCTAATTGTAGGACATAATCAAACAATATATTCAACTCCCTGATTAGTGGAACCTTTGATGCTGTAATATTATTTTATAAATATCTAACAGATGCACAATTAATTATACCATGAAGAGAACATCTTACTTAGTAGGGATGAAATATGCACAATATTAAACTACATTTCTCTGAAAATCATGGACGGGGTTATTTCCTTGCCAGTAATATACCCATAAATAACTCTACTGTAGTTATCCCAGGAGTATCACTTTCCATTTAATTAAAGTAGTTGGCTCTGACTCAACTCTTCCACAAATGAGTAAATAATTAGTATTGAAGGCTGAACCAAGAATGTTTTAAAATATGTACATTGTACAGGGGCAGAAATTCTTTATGGACTGATTAATTTAATAATCCAAAAATATCGCTTATCAATTGCTGGTATCCAAAAATTCAGAAAGCTTTTAAAAACCACCTTAACTAAGTCTTGCAGTTTAGTCATAGACCTGGTAGATAATAGAAAGTCCAATAGATACCTAGTGCACATCCGTCTCACAGAACAGCAAATGGATACACAAAACAAAATTGTATGGGCTTTCTAAGATGAGAAGAAAAAACACAATAAAGTTGAGCCAGTTTAAAAAGAATTTACAAAACTTTTATTGACATAGAAAACATTAAAATATATATGGAGCTGCCTAAGTACCAATGAGTTTAGATAGTGATGGCAATATTATGTTATTTGTAGTGTCATTCAACAAAGCTAAATGGGGGGAATTAGCTGGCTTTTGGGGAACACTAGTTTCCTGTCCTGTTAAGGTGAGCTTCAGCTCAATTAAATTTAATGTTAAAAATGAGTTAATATACTATATGAAGATAACGCCATACTGACATGAATGTATTCCCTTTAGATATTGGAGGTGCACTTCTCCAGTTATCTACCTTTCCTTTGTGCCTGACTGTTCTTTGTTGGGTTGGCAGCATCTCCTACTGGGTTTAAATAGAGGATTATTTTCCTAAATACTTGGATTATAATAAAATACCTACAAGTGAATATGTTTCCAATTATGCCATTGCAATATCCATATGTTGTATTAATGATTGGTAATTGTGAACCATAGATTACTTCACTCACCTTCCCGATGAAGCGATGGCATGAAACTTGTTGACAGTGGAATTATTGAACACTGGTTAAATCACTTTACAACATCTAGTGGTTGGTATCACATGGGTTTTGTATAAATAGATGCAACTAATTAGTCTTGCTCCTCAAGACTTTGATAATCCTCTGGTAACAATTGTGAGTTGCTTTTATGGGTGTTCATGGATATTTTAATATTTTCTGTGTCAATAAAGGTTTTGTACATTCTTTTTAAACTGGCTCAACTTTATTGTCGTTTTTCTTCTCATCTCAGAAAGTCCCATACAATTTTGTTTTGTGTAAGATCTCTAGAGCAGGGTTGCAGTGTTTACCAATGCTGGGTACATTGGGGATGTTAGATGGGCTATAACGGACAGATAAAAGTGAAGTTGACCTTGACCTTTCTATCCGATTGTGCTCTAAAGATGCCTAAATCTTGTGGAAAATCTTAAAAATGAACTAAAATGATAAGATTTTTTCCCCTAGAACAACAGAGTGTTCATTAAATTCTATGCAACTGAATAGTAAGTATGCAACTGGTAAGTACTACACTTGTGATCTGCAATACATTTTCAATGCAACTGACAATAATAAAAAACTACATGGATTCATAGAGTGTTACCTTGAAACACTATTAAATTAATTGTGTTTTTTTTTTTTTACTGAAGTATGCATTTGGACTGTAAAAAATATATGACGGTCACTGTAGTGATCAAATGGCGGGAGTATAAATATTTAAATAAACATATATGTTTATTTATGTGCGTTGTGAAAATTGGATCTTCAGTAAATATCCATGCAACCTCGTTTATTTTCCAGAGAGTAGTGTTTAATCCAAAAACAGATAAACAGAAACAGTCTGACAGAGTACTAATCAAATATCAGATGACAAAAGCCCCATGAGGACCCACTCTATCTACCCAGCATATATTTCCAATCTATATATGCCATATTTGTCTCTCTTACCCCCACCCACTTTAGGCTCTGAATTCATATACAGTTTAGTGCCATTCACTAACACTGAAAGGATTTCTGTTTGGCTTGTCTAATTACCCCTTTGATGTTAGTTATCTAAACAGATTTATTTTGACAAAATTCCTTACAGCTGTTCAATTGTGTACAATCAACACCCTGAAAACAGTATGTTCAACTGGTCAAGAAACTTACACAATAAAAACCTAGTTAGCATTGGTGTGTTACATAACATCAGCCCAAAAAAATTTCCTTCAGTACATAAGCATACACCCTAAATATACCCCTAATATAGTTATTTAAATCATAATTTACAATAGGTATGTGCTCTTTTACTGAACTCTTAGCATTATCTGTGCGTTTGAACTGTTTACCGTGATATCTACTTCTGGCATGACACTAGCATTTAGAAAGGAGAAGGGAGGAGCAGGAAGTAGAGTTAATGGGAGTGGCTTTGCCTTGCCGTGCCTCTACGTTTGTGCAGACAAACACAGCTTACCAGTGCACAAGGGTGGCTCCGTAGACCCATGCAAGAAAAAGGGGCTACTCTAAAACAGGATATCAGGGCCAGTGCTCAAGGAACCAGCTCATTCTGCAGGAAACTAAAACTTGTAAACATCAAGAAACAGCATCCATTCTAAGTGATTTATTCAGCATTTGAAATAGCTTAAAAAACTGATGACTCATCAACATCAATAACCATGCCATCACACTGTACAAGGGTACACAGTGATGACAGCAATATTGGGAATGACAGCGCATATAACAAAACACCCAATGCGCTGTCATTGGGAATGACAGCGCATATAACAAAACACAAAACTTCACTGAAAAAATAATTTATGACATTCCTGTACAGCTCTACACTCTCTTTGACACTTCCATGCTTCTAATGTGACCATCTACAAAGAATGGCTTCAAACTGCTTACGTGGCTAAAGAGTTACATGATATGAACTCATTCAGATTGGCCTCTTCCCCATTATGTGATAATTTTAAGAAAATTGCTTCGAATTTACAAGTTTAGTATCTTTTAAAACACATAGAAATACATTTAAATGTTGTCCTGAGTTCATCAGCACCAGCAGAACCATCACATCCAATATTTAGATCCAGCCGGCAGTTCGCATTATGTTGTGTCAAACAGGTGGCAGGCACCCAAATACTTGTAAATACTTGCAAGTATTATGCAATAGTCTTAATTTCTCTTAAAATTATCACATAATGGGGACTAGGCCAATCTGAATGAGTCCATATCACGTAACTCTTTCGCCACGTAAACAGTCCTAAGCCATTCTTTGTAGATGGTCAAATAGAAGCATGGGAGTGTCAAATAGATTGTAGAGCTGTACAGGAATGTCATAAAAAAATGTCAATTAGGTTTTCTTGTATATTCTGTCTCATTCGCATGGGGCATGTTGCCACATACAGCGTGAAGGGCTGGTTTTTGATGCGATCAAAGCTGTGGGAAGAAGTGAGCAGGCAGTTCATTTAACTTTATGTAGATGCAGGGGCTGTGCACCCTCACACACTGCTTCCCACAGCTCCTAGTTTTGACAGCTGCATACAGGTGGTGTATGGCCTTGGACACAGACATAAGGGATCCAGGTCCGTTTTTGTGTCTGAAACAAAACAGGTACCCTTGCACTTGACATTTGTAAGTAGGCAAGTATGCAAAAAGCATTAGTATTGAATGTACACATTTTCTGTGAAGTGGAAGTGAAGTCTTTTTTTTAAATGGTGAAATGCAGGATTTTTATGGCAGAAGAGACTGTATAAGTCTCTTCTGACGTAGGAGCTTCTTCCTACTTTTGTTTCTGTACACTAAGCTCAGAGGGTGACCCTGGAAAAGCACCCTCCCAGTGCCGAGGGTATGTGGCCTGGTCCCCCCCTTTCCGCGTCCTCCCAGTCCTATGCTTTGACCAAGGGTCTTGTATTGAATTTAAGGGGGGACCCCTCGTTTTTTCCCCCATTTTTGGGGGTGTGGTTCCTCCTTAAAATTGCTACCAGACCTTAAGGGCCTGGTATGACTTTAAGGGGGAACCCCACACAATTTTTTTTTTTTTACATGGGGTCCCTCCTAATTTCTCCTACCAGACCTTAAGTGTCTCGTATGACTTTTGTGGGGAACCCCCGCTTTTTTTTTTTTTAAATGGGGTCCCTCATAACATTCCTACCAGACCTAAAGGGTCTGGTATTGTTTGGGAGGGGGAACTGCTTGCTTAAAAAAAAAATGTCCTTTTTTTTTTCTTTAGAGATGTCATTTCTTGTCATACATTGTACAGATGCGGCACTTTACAGGCAGGTTAAGGAGACCCCCCAGGCACGATATTTAAAGGAATTTTTCATTTTTATTCTTACCCTTTAAGCAATGTTAAAATCACTGGTCCTTTAAAAACTGTATTTTTTAAAAGTTTTTTTTTCATTGATTCCTGTACCCCAGGGCAGTAACCGGATCCCCATACACTTTTTATGGCCAATCAACTGCGTATAAGGCTTCAAAATGGGCACATTTGATTTTCAATGTTCTACCCCATAGACTTGCATTGAGTTCAAGTTCAAACTTTTCCCATGTTCGAAAGTTCGAATTCGAACCGAACACAGGGGTGTTCGGCCCATCACTAATGTGGAGGTAGTTGGAGGCATCTACCCACTGGTGCTGTATAAGCATCTTATAGTCAGCTGTTCGCTCATATGTCCTCCGTGAAGGCCAGGCGAGAAGTCACACATACTCTGAGGCTTCCCTTTCAAGCCTGTTTTTTCTTCCTCTTTGGAGTCCATGGAAAAGCTGCAGTGGGGCAGTCTTAGGAATGTGTGGACTGAAGATCTTAAAGGGACTGCCAGATGGGGCTACAATAGTAAATAACACATGCATTATAGCTTAAAGAATTTAGCATGATGGCTTACAAAGGGGTATATTTTTGCCAGGCTGTTTGCTGAGCACAGAGTTCTGAAAAGTCCATGTACTACACACAGAAACCATGGGGACCAAAATATTCCACTCACCAGAAGGAAGAACAGTGCCAGCACAAATTCAGAGATGATTTAAGGATCTACGGCCAAATGATACACAAATCGGATACGTTTTTGTTAATAGTTAAGGTATGTGAATGCATTTTTAAGATTTACCTCCTGAGTTTAGTGTCACTTTAACTGAAAGAAACATGCATAAAATACATTAACACTGAACATCTACAGTATATATGATGTTCTTGGTTTTTGTTTTTCATCTAGCGAGAATGGAATCTGCTCCATATCTAAAACAATGTCTATGGGAAATACACTTGGGTATGTTAGGAATTCCAAACCTCACAAACTACCAACATGCTTTATTAAACTGGATTAGTTTCAGCATATCATTCAAGAATATCACCCGATAACTGAGTCACTTCCAAAGTAGCTTTAAAAAAACATACGCATAAAAAGGAGTCTTGCTTATTATGAAAGTGATAAATGAAAAAGGCTGTAACTGAAAGTATAATTAGAAAAGCTGAGTTGAAAAAATGTATGCAGAGTAAAGAGTAAAGTCTATGCAAAGGTCTCCACCCCTCTACCAACCACCCACTTATACTCATCTTGCCTTGCTCCCTCCACCATTGCAGCTGTTCAAGGGGATGGTCATGTGATGGTTCTCAGGCCTAGTGATAGGCTGATAAATTTGAGTACTGTCCCAAGAGAGGAGGAGGTCACATGCTTCCCCATACCCAAGACTACCAGCAGAGGCGTAACTAGAACCTTCAGGGCCCCCGGTGCAAGAAACCATGAATGGCCCCCCCCTCCCCATGGCACCGCATGGTCAACAAAAAGGCTGACGAGGTCCCCAGCAAGCGTGGGACCTCAGGCAGCCGCTTGTTTAAAATTTTAGTGCCGGTGTTCTGTCGAGAACGCCGACCCAGTATCTGCGTTTACATAAAGACAGGATTACCGAGGAAACCGCAATTTATTTACAAAATATTTGTTTGTAATGGTTAATTGTGACCGTTAATAATATGCCGTCCATGGCAGTGAATGATGGAAGGCAGTGAATGATGGAATAATATTAACGGTCACAATTAACGATTTAAACAAAATACTTTGTAAATAAATCCCGGTTTGCTCAATAATACTGGTCTGTGCGCAAGCGCAGATGCTGAGGTCGGCAAATTCGACTAAGCCGGCGTTCTTGACAGACCACCAGTATCTGCGCTTAGTATCGGGGAATTTTCACGAGTATGAGTACTTGTGAAAATGCCCAGTATCGGCACTGGTGCTTCCCTACTTAATAATATAATGTATTGCTGGACCCCCCCACACACACACAGGTGCATCCCTACTTAATAATATAATGTGCAGAGGGTGTCAGGAGGGGTGCAGAGGGTGTCAAGAGGGGTGCAGAGGGTCCCTGTAATTGCTCAGTCTTATACAATCAAAAGAATTACTAGTGATTCTATAAGACTGAGCAATAGTTTGATTTAGATGACAATACAAGCAGGGAGACAGAGGAGGGGGGGTGAGGAAAGGGAGGGGGGGTGAGGAAAGGGAGGGGGGGAGAACAAACACTGCACACTATCTTACCTGCAGCCTGCTCAGCCCGGGCCGGGACTCCTACACGCAGCACGCCCCGCCTCCGAATGACTCATCTCTCTGAAGTCTCAGAGAGATCACTCTGCTCTCTCTGAGACCCTGGAGCTAAGAGGCAGATAGGAGAGAAGCAGCTCAGACGGGCACAGTACCTTGCAGCCGCAAGGAACTGTGCCGGTCTGAGTGCGTGCGGACGGCAATGCATCCCTGCCGCACAGCTGCCCGTACATGCTACAGGTGGCTGTGCAGGGATGTAGCGGCAACTCTCTGAAGGGGGGGCCCTCTTCTTCCTCGCTGGGCCCCCCCAAGTGGCCGAACGCCAGGGCCCGGTCGCAATTGCGACCGCTGCGACCCTGGTAGTTCCGCCAGTGACTACCAGGTAGAGTCACTGAGAAAGCAAAGAATGGTAGGAGAGTGCTGGGAAAGTAAATGTAAGGGTTAGTGGGGGAGGGTACACTATCATTTAAAGAAAAAAACACACTAAAAACAAATACTGCCTTCTTCTACAGCTTATATTGGAATTAACATTCCACACATATACAGCATATGCTCATTAAATGGTGCCATAAGTAATGTAAACTTCAAAACATTATCACTTTAAAAAAAAACTATAAAAACTATAAATATTGCACTCATCTTTCAAGTTAAATCTCTTAATATACAAATTATAGAAAAGTTTAAACATATTGCAACCTGTGATGATAATGAGGTCTGACAACCCCAAATTATGTAGAGAGAATTGGGAGAGTAGTATTGAACACCATGTCAACATGTCAGTAACAAAAACTCTAAATTGTGTTTGTGCTAGGAAGGTGACACATTTACCAAAACGCAGCCCTGCTTAAGACACTTTTTTTTATAACTTTCTATATATTAACCATTGCAACAAGGTAGATACAGACACATTGTCACAAGCATAAAGTACTGCTCATGCGTAAAAATAGGATGAGAAAGAAAAAGGGAGAGAGAAAAGAATGAGTCTGTACCTCACTACTACGGGAGGAGGAGAGTTCCCAAACATCTAGTCTGCGACATGTATCAAGAGGTACAAGTGGAAGAATCTAGAAGTGGCCAGGGAGACCATACCTTTTGAAATTTAGAAGCAGGGTTATTCAACCGAGCAGTAAGATATTCCAAGTTATGAATTTCATGAAACCTCAGAAGCAGATCCAAATTAGAAGGAGGAGTAGGTTGCTGCTATTTCAAGGCTATTAAACAGCTTGCTGCCTTGATGATATGATTCACAAGCTTAGAACATGTCTTAGGTGCACAAGGGAGCAGCAGGAGCAGGTCAGCAGGATCATCTGGAATGGTAATGTCCAGCAGACGTTTAAGTAAAGATATAATGCGCTCCCATAAGGGCAGATTCTAGGACACTCCTAATAAATGTTGAATAAACTACCCCTATGCTTGGCACATCGCCAACATACAGAGTGTTTTGAAGGGGCTAATAGTGTGCAGGAGCTCTGGAATATGATACCAATGGTAAAGAATTTTCCTTATACATGTTACAAATAGAGGTCTTGCCAGCGTTAGACCAAATCTCTTCCCAATCTTCCATGTCCAATGTCCAACCAAAAGCTATATTTATAGGAAAGGGTCAGTCTGAATCAAGTTAAGGAGTCTATAAATATCAGAGATAAGATGTTTACGGATAGGACCATCTAAACACATCCTCTCGAACAAAGTCAATTGCAGGAAGTTAAGGCAGTGGAAACGGAATATGCGTAGTGTTTGATTTTAACATATGTAAAAAAGGATTCCAAAGGAAGTTTAAATCTAGTCCATAAATCTGTAAAGGGTAAGAGAGTCCTCTCAGTCTCATGCATAATATCTGTAAAGCGGAATAAAGAACTGTCAAACCATGGGCGAGTCGTATGGTGATCAAGAGTGGCTAACAGAGAAGGTGAATATAGGAATGATCTCATTGGAGTACTTGGGGAGGTCAAGTTACATCTAACCCTAGCATAGCATCAGATATCTCTGGTGACAATCATGGGGGACAGCAGGGGTAGGTTCTGGAGAGAGAGTGGTACGAACCAGAGAAGAGAATTGGGGAGATATGGAGAAATCAGGGGACTCTCAATCTCTGTCCAATGGTGGCGACGAGCCTCCGAAACCGCACACTTAAACTGCAGAACGAGCAGCAGCCATATTGGCCGCTGGTGCATTCTGCTCATGCGCGCCGCCATCTTTGAGTGTATTTTGATATACACCAAGATGGCAGCGCCCACATTTCCGGGTGCCGCCATCTTGGTGTAAACCAAGATACACTCAAAGATGACGGCACGCATGCACGGAACACGCCGGCGGCCGATATGCCCACCGCTCGTTCAGAGTGTGACATCACCGCCATGTGATGTCAAGCGTTCTGTCTCCAAGATGGTGGCGGGCATGCGCAGAAACGCTGGTGGCCAATATGGCTGCCGCGCGTTCTGCAAACTAATTTATGTATGCTCGAATATAGTATTCATATAATACATATGTTATTTCGGATTCGGACGAACCACCGAATCAACAGAATTTTCTTTGATTTGCTTTGATTTGATTTGCATTTCCTCCGGGTTTATTTCACCTTCACTGGCCAAAACAAAAATGCATTACAAAAGGCATTAAAAAACATGAAAAGTGTACATCAAAAACATGCTAAAAACGTATGAAAATGCAGATGCGCACATGTGAGCAAAATACGTTTTATAGCAACTTTTCAGAAAAGCACTCGGATGTGGAAGAGGTTTCAAAGTTCCCAGATATTTGGTAAAATTAGGTACCTCGGCTTATATTCGGGACGGCTTATACTCGAGTATATACGGTAAACTCAAAGTGAAACCACGTTCCCCTGTGTTGTGTTTAATATGCGCTAATAGGTTACCTGAAAAACTGGTCTAATTATTCTTCTGCTATGGGTATCCTTCATATAGGAAGCAACTACTTTCACAAACATTCTCTTTCAAACCCTGGGGAAACCAGATGATATTAATGTTCAGAGATAAACTGTGAAGGTTTCCTTGTAAGCAGTTATTATTTTGAGGAAACAGAAATGAGGTCCATTTCTGTAGTAGAGAAGAGTAGAGTAGAGTTTCCACTGTGTTGTGGAAACACTGTGGAAATGCTACCTAAGTTGATTGAAGTTTAAAATCCTGCTTGATGTTTAACCCCTTTCTATGACAAAAATGTGTACCACACATTATGCAATAGAAAGGGTTAAAACAAGCTTATAAGCTTATGGCTGCAGCTTTTTTAT
The DNA here is from genome assembly GCF_000935625.1 of Nanorana parkeri. Classification (NCBI taxonomy): domain Eukaryota; kingdom Metazoa; phylum Chordata; class Amphibia; order Anura; family Dicroglossidae; genus Nanorana; species Nanorana parkeri. The sequence goes on from NW_017306492.1 coordinate 1,715,208, forward strand.
TTTCTACGGTTGATGATGGTGCTCATACATTTTAGGATACTAAAGTAGGAAGTTTATGATTATTTGTTATTATTCTGCCACACCCCTTACAACAATCTGTAAAATAACTGTTTATCTTGAAACTACCTGCCTGGTCTAAGATTGGAAATCCTTAAAGTGACACTAAACTAAGGAGTTACATTTTAGAAATGCATTCACCTTAACTATTAAAAAAGTACCTTATTTGTGTATCACTCAGGTGTAGATTCTCAAATCATCTCTGAATTGGTGCTGACAGTGTCCCTCCTTCTGGAGTGGGGCTATTTTTGTTCTCCATAGTCCCTGTGTGTGTTGTAAAGTAGCCAACGCTCCATGCTCGCTCCCGTGATGGGACTACTAAATAAGCAAACAATAATCTGGGAACAAATTTGATGCTACTTTCCTAAATACTGATTTATACAATAATATAATATGTTATTGTAACCCATATGGTTAATATTGAGATTTTAAACTTGCAATTCTTTGAAACATTTACAATCACAGTCTTTGTAAGCCTTTAAGCTTTAAACCATGGCCAGGTTAGTCGACTGTCAACTGAATGAAAATCTACTTTCTGCAGACGTATGCGCTTTCTGTTTCCTTTAATATCAGTACTTTAAGCCCTCCCAACCTACAATTAGGTGAAAGGAAATACATCTAGAGGGAACTAAAGCCCCTAATTTTCACAGACATTGCAAATATGTGTCTGTGGGTTAGTTTTTCCTCAATTATATTGCTCCTAATACCTAAATAATACAACATTTCTAGGGATAATTTTACCCTTTCTTTTCCTAATTAGACAATCAATCTAAATCAGAAGTTGGAGGGACAATTTTATTGCCATTTTTGACTGTTAAAGGCGAATGATATTAAACAATATGAGTTGTGTTTTTGGTATCTGTAATAGCCAAGTTACTTTCAATAGTTCTTTAATGAAGTCAAGTTAAGCATACATAGCAAAATGCATATAATGCAACCAACTTGGTTGTAAAGGTGTGGAAATCGTTAGTCAGGCAGGATTAACAATCAGGATATAGTATGCTTTGCAATGGGGAATATCTCAATATAATTTCCATTTATATGGAGGTTAGAAGGAAGGGAAGGATGACAAAAACAAGTGGAAAGAAAGGAGGGGAGGAAGGAGGGAAGGCAAGGTATGGACCAGTCATGCATCAGGAAATAAGAGAGATCAGACAATGCAGTATTGTACTAGCCAAGTTACATTATCATGTGGACTATTAGTTTTGCTCTGTTTGAAAGTTCTAAACTTTTTGATGTGTTATCATTGTGCAGCATCTCACAGAAATCTATAGAATCATTACAAAGATGCTAATAAAGTAATGAAGAAGTGACTGATTTACTGTATTTTAAATACATGTACAGTTTGCAATGATTACACAAAACACTTTGCTGGGGAAGGATATAGGAACAAAGTAAAGTACTTGCTAATCTCCTGGTAGATGTAAAAAGAATTTTAAACAGTTATAAAACAAAATTTAAAATGATCCTGTCAGGTTAAAATATATTCCAGAAAAAGGGTCCCTGCCAAAGAACTATTAACCACCTTCTGTCCATGGCCGTTTGTGAACGGCCGGACGGAAGTCTGCTAGGAGCAGGAGGGCGTCTTAAGACGTCCTGCCCCTCCCCCCTCTCGTGTGCGGCACTCAGCACGCACACGAGAGGGAAAACTGTGAGCATGTAAACAGCCAGCGATGGCTGTTTACATACAAGCGATCAGGCGTCTCTAGAGATGCCCGATCGCTTGCAGGAGCTGCGGGTGTGCGGCCTCCCCACCGTACCTATGTCCCGCCGTCTCCTCGTCGCCGCTGCCGGTCCGTGATCCGATGTGGCCGGTGCAGCTGGGACCGGCAAGGCGACGCTCTAACAGCAGATCAAAGTGAGATCATTACTCGATTTCCCTTTGATCTCTCTTCCTGTCCCCGAATGCAGGAAGTGATGTATATTACATCACTTCCTGCATTCAGTGTCACTCTCCGGTGCAGAACACCGGAGAGAAGCTGATGAAGCAGATCTCTGCTTCATCAGCTTCTGTGGGGGTCCCTAGGTGACATCAGAGGTCTTGGAGACCCCTGATGTCTCCATAAAGAGGACCTGTTTGGTGAACTGGCTATTACATAGGGGATTTCTTAATCCCCTATGTTATAGCAATAAAGTTGTCTAAAAAAAGTTTAAAAAAAAAAATTAAGCATTAAAAAAAATAAGAAGCTAAAAAAATATTCACAAATAATAATTAAAAAAAATAACACAAAAAATGTTTTAAAGTCCCCCGCCCCCCCCACATACACATGCAAACATGCGTCGGGTGCGCCTATGTACGAAAACGACGATTGCGCCCATTATGCAGCACATGTTACATATCGCCGCGAACGTCGCAGTGAGAGCAATAATTTTAGGGCCATCAATCACTGATAACACTAAACTGATGAGCGGTAAAAACGTTTAAAGTGTCGCCTATGGCCAATTTTGGTTGCAGTCGTTTCCTGCGATTTCGCAGGCGCGCACAATTTTAAAGGTTGACATATTTAGTGTCTATTTAACCGACGTGACCCTGACTTTTATATTATACCAAAAAATTGGGGTGAAAATAAATGTTTCATAACATTTTATAGGGAAACATGTTTTTTTTACAAAATTTAGGGTACTTTTTTTGTTATATAGTAAAAAATAAAAACCCCAGCGGTGATTAAATACCACCAAAAGAAAGCTCTATCTGTCCCCAAAATATGGTATGAAATTCGTATCAGTACAGCATTGCATGACGGAATAAACGTCAGTCAAAGTACCGCAGCGCTGAATACTGAAAAATGGCCTGGCCAGGAAGGGGGTGAAACGCCCCGGTCTTCAAGTGGTTACACTCACCTTTCCAGTGGCTCATATTCCCTACAATTCCTCTCTTCCAGCACTGCAGCCTCAATGAGGGCCAGTTCACACCACATCCAGCGTGTTCCGGCATTGTTAGTGGCCAGAACGCACTGTATTGCATAATTAAATAATTAAATAGTGCATGCACTATTTTTTGCGATCACACCGCACTGGACCAGAGTGCGGGCATTGCTGTACCACGTGTTCTGGTGCGGGCGATTGCACTGCGGGTGGGAGTCTGTAATTATGTGATCCGGTGTGTTCCGGCCACTAACTGTGCTGGAACGCACTGGATGAAGTGGGAACTGGATCTTAATGAGACTCTTCAGCATTTGACACTTCGGAGAGTGCCAGATACCTGTGTTCCCTGTTGCACACTTCTAGGATTTTCAGTATAGCAGTATACAAATGGTTTGTTTTACTTGTATTGCATAGTGAAGGTCAGTGACACGTCCTATAGCTCTTCTCCAAATGTGTCAGCGTGCCCGTTACTGACATTAACAGGGTTATTGCAAGGGTTATTCACAAAAGGGTGAAGAGTTTGGAGAAGGCATGAGAAGTGAACAATCTGTCTTAAATATGCCACAAGAATGCCACCATGATGCCCTGCAATCAGCATTTTGTTGTAATGTGTACTTGTACTGGTCAAAGAAGAATCACAGTGTACTAGCTTGAACATCTATGACATTGTTATGCCTGCTATCTGGATCTGAACTCAGTTTGTATTTTAGTAATGTTTAAAATGACAGTAGGTGGTATAGAATGTGATAAGAATGAAGGTAAGTCCATAAGGTAATCACAGTAATACTATTCTACTGGCATTACACTCTAACATATTTTAATCTCTTATAAGTATGACCATTTCACTATTTCAAGCTATACTGTATATTTTAGGTTGGCCTTGTGTTAGAAAAACTGTAGATTTACACATTCAGTATAAATTGCTATGCAATACATTGGTATTTTATAGATAAAGATGAAAAGTTAGATAAAAGGAAAAAACACATTAGTTTCACAGTATTTCCTGTAATTCTCCTCCTATCATTCCCTTTATTGTACGATTCCGGTAATTTATAAAGGTATTCCCACCCTTTCACAATCCTTGTTATGTGTGCATGTGGTGCGTCTGTCTAGAATTATTCAGGTCTGACATTTGGTTTTGTAATACATTACATAGTTACATAGTTAGTCAAGTTGAAAAAAGACCATTGAGTTCCAACATTGAAAAAAAGAACAGATGAATAGAAATAGAACAGAACAGAAACAGAACCCCATGCCGACACTTACCCCAAGTCGATTCAGAGGATGGCAAGATAAACTATAAAGCATGGTTCAATTTGCTCCAGGGAAAGAGCATTCCGTTAGACAATCAGAAATTCCCTGGATCAACAATCTTTGGTGTTATTACATATATATATATATATATATATATATATATATA
>NW_017306492.1:1719767-1738168 GCF_000935625.1 Nanorana parkeri
ATATATATATATATATATACAATGAGTGGCCAGATTATTATGACCACCTGACGTTTGTAGACAAATTAGCTATAATTTGGCTCTGAAGTTGCTAGAGGGCCAGCCCATTATAAATAGGGAAGCAGGTTGTTTACCACGACAGTAGAAGTGATTTTTTTCTGAAGATACGAGTAAACAATGCGATTTAACAGACTTTGAACGTAGGATGATTGTTGGCGCTCAAGCCATGGAGCGAGTATCGGCAAAACAGCAGAATTTGTTAAATGTTCAAGAGGGGCTCATTGTTAAAGTGTTTAAAGACTGGACTGTCAGCCGAAAATCTGGGTCTGAACGTGCGAATTGTAGCCGTCAGCGACTATTCAATGTTAGGGCAGAACGGAGAGTGGCAAGACTGGTACAAGACAACAGAAGGGCAACAGTGCAGTGTCAGATTCCTCGCATCACCTTTCAACATCTCGTGGAGTCACGAGGCGGCCCAACGAAGTCATCTTGTGGAGTCATCTCGTGGCCCAATGAAGTACTGATGGGATGGTCATAATAATCTAGCCACTCAATGTATATATTGTTGTATTGTTGATATCCAGTTATACTGTTCATTATTATGTGCATTTAGGAATGCATCCAGATTATTTTTAAAACAATTAACTGAGCTGACTAGAACTAGTTCCCGAGGAAGCCAATTCCACATTTTCACAGTTACTGTAAAGAAGCCTTCCTGTATGTGTAGATTAAACCTCTTTTCTTCCAAATTCAAAAGGATTCATTTACTAAAGGCAAAAAGGCTGTTTACTTTGCAAGGAAATTTGCTCTTTTCAGGGTGTGTTTATCTTAGCAAATGTGGTGACATTTCACTTTGTAAAAAAATACCCAATCATGTGAAAGGAAAATTAAGAAAACTGTATTGTTCCCCGCACATGACTGGGTGATGGAAATCACCAGAGGTTCACCTCATTCACTAAGCTAATGGGTAACTTCCCCTACAAAGGGCAAATTCACTTGCAAAATTAAAAGCTTATTTGCCTTTACTAAATCAACCCCAATGAGACCTCCCCTTGTCTTTAAAGTGAATACTTTTGCACCAAGTTCACTATATGGACGGTTCATGTTTTTAGACCAGGGGAACATTTTCCCCCTCAATCGCCTCTTCTCCAGAGAGAACATATTCAGCTCAGCTAATCATTCCACATTCTCATTAATGCTTCAATCAGTTTAGTTGCCATTCTCTCCAGCTACACAACATCCTTTTTTGTTAACTGGATCCCAAAACTGAGTGAGGGCTTACTAATGTGTTGTACAGGGGCATGATTATGTATTTTTCTCTAGTCGATACTCTTTTTCCCTAGTCTTCCCTAGTATTTTCCTTGCTTTAGAAACTGCAGATTGGCATTGCATACCATTATTAATGCCCTATCAGAAAACATAGAGTCTTCTTGATATTTGACTCTTGACGTTATATATTTCCCTTTAGTGTATGATATGCATGTTTTTAGTCCACAGGTACTTAACTTTACATTTATCAACATTAAACTTCATTTGCCACATAGTTGCCCGATCAAACCAGTGCATTCAGGTCTGCTTGTAAATTGGAGATATCTTGTAAGGACTGTATTCCACTACATAGCTTAATCTTATCTAAAAACACAGAAAAGGTCCCTGGTGGAACTACCAGGGTCGCACCGGTTGCATGTGCGACTGGGTCCTGGCGTTCTGACACTTGGGGGGGAGCTTTCGCTTCCCCTGATGTATGTCATACATCGCTGGCAGCGGGCCCCTTTAAACAGACTCCCGGTGGCTATAGCAGCTTGGACTCTGTTTACATGTATATACAGTATATATATATAATATCAGTAATAGATTTTTTCAGGCACACACACTAGAAATTTGCAAAGAATACAGTTGATTTGTTCAGGTAAGCAAGTGAATTGTTAAGCTAACAACTGTTCCCAGAAAGCTGGTTTCTCGCAATGGGCAAGAGGGGTAGAGTGCCTTCTAAACAGACCAAACTGGCTTTCTGACAATGGTTTTGCTGCTCTCGATCAGAATCGTTTGCACTGGACTGACTGATGGCATTTACGGTACTGTGCTGCCTTCTAGAGTTGGAAAAAGTGAGATACATCTGGCATAGGTTCGAATACAAGTGATAAGGGGAAAGACCCACAGGTGGGCTAACACCTTTTCTGAATAAAAAGCCAGCAGCCCAAAGAGAATTTGGGATTTCACCATGGAACTTTGACCAAGAGGGACTTTACCATTAAACTTTTTCCAAGAGGGACTTCACAATGCAACTCTGACCAAGTGGGACTTCAAAGAGGACTTACTTCAAGATGGGATGTTAACCAAGGAGGACGTCTTTGAAACAAAGGACTTTGAGAGAGACTGAAACCACAAGCCATTTTTCCAGTGAACACTTACTTGGGTATTGTGTGAATCAGTTTTACTTGATCCCAGCTTCCTCTGCAGTTGGCACTCACCTTGTCTCCCGTACACTCCTGCTTTTGGAAGGGAAGAGGCTGTGGGTGTTGGTCTTCTAGCCTGGAGGGAGCTTTTCCCAGGTACCCTAGACCTAAATGAGCATTGTGCCCTTGCAGTGCGGGGGCAGTCCCACTGCAAAGGGAGGTTTGTTTTTTTCAAAATTCAGTTTTAAAGCCCAACTTCGGGGCACAACTATCATACTAGAGTTTTGTAAGTTCAGCATTGCCTTTGCTTTAAAGCCACCTGCCATAATTAGGATTGTCTCCTTCTCCCTGCAAATCATCTGTGGATGGAAGTTCAGCGGAAGGTTTCATCTCCATTCCTCTCTCCTTCTGGCCAATTGTAAAACAGAGCCAGGGCCCATGCTTTGTGATAATTTATGAGGAGACGGAGGCAGTTCTGATTATGGCAAATGGCTTTCAGAAAAAGCAATGTTGAACTTACTAAACTCCAATAGGGTATTGTGTCCGGAGTTGGGCTTTAAAGATACTGTGAGTTCTTTCTACTAAATGACTGGTAATTGTTGCAAATTATTTTATTATCTATATAATATGTCATTCTTTTCTTACAAACAGATGTTTAAAACTGTAAGTGAAATTCATTTTGGATTGTATGAGTGATGTTTCATACTCCTGAGATTTTTGCTGACTGTCTGGCCAGTATTCATTATATTCCAATGACATGATCTTACTTTAACAGGAGAACATGTATTTTTTTTAGGATCTGTTTTAAATTATAACATGCAGCAGCAGATTGATGACCAAGCAGACTTGTTCTTATAGCTTCATTACCTAATACATTAGGTATTCAAAGCACAGAGACGAATGCATGCAATATACCAGTGCTTGTAAGATAGCTACACTTAGCATGGAAGTGTTCTAATTTTCAGTCCTTGAATTATATGTATGTCCACAAAATTTGCAAAAAGGCAATAAACTCCACTCTTAAAATGAAGTAATAAATATACTACTGTGAGGTAAAACCAGCCTCAATCCGCCGATTGTTGTGTGGCATTACCCAAGCCTTGCCTGGCTGAAAACTTGGAGCAAAGAGAAGAAATGGCCTATGGAACTGTTTACATCAATTTGATTGTTTATTAGAAAGCCACAGCATCAACAAGTATCATCTAATGCCTTCATGCATTTTACGCTTAAAACATGATGATTATGCTTTTTTGAGTGTGAAACGCTTTCAGGCATTATTTGATAATTGTTGCCTGTATGGTTTTACTTTCAATAAATCTTCCAACTGTTAAAAGCTGTTCCATGGACCATTTCTTTTTTGTGCTTCCGCCGTTAACATGGTATGTTGAAAATAATGTGTGAATGGCCCATTATCTATTATAACTGCAGGGTATCAATATTCTAAAACATGCTTTTTGGATACAAGTTTAATACACAGTCCATTCAAAAACTTTATTTGTCTTCATGATAGAAAAGAGAAATCCTTCTTGACCCACTAAGTGATCATTGGATGAACCATGCCACTGATGATCACTACTTAACCATAGACAAACATATTATTTGTTTTAGGAATTGCATCCTTAGGACATTTACATTCATTTAAATTTTAACGCTCACTGACTCCTTTGACAGAGAATTCTGACCACGCCTACAGAGAAAAACATCTTTCTAGGCTGATGACAAAATAATTGATGTTCTTAGTAAATTTCTCTTTGCCATCTGTAAAATCCCAGGGATGAAAACCACAGTAAACTTTTTTTAATTTAATATATTTAAACAAATAAAGTATTTTGGTTTTCACATTTATATTAGTCACTTGATAACATCTATGCCATACTTGAAAAGTCTCTGTAAATGTGCAGATTGCCTGGCCTGAAAGAGCATTTCCTATCACTTTGTTTGCCCAAGGGATATAGAGGGCCATTGGTATATGTGAGTGTAATGTACCACTTTCGGCCAGTTCCTGATGAGCCAACTGATGTTTGCACAGTGGGTGCTGTGTCAGGACACATCCAACCCACATCCTTTGATCAGTAGATCAAAGAAGCAGGTTGGAAAATTCTTGGCTGAATAGAGCTAGCAGCCAATTAGCTTCAAGCTCCGTGCGGGTAATCTGATAGCGGCTGGCGGTCCCTGTCAGAATACAAAACAAACAGTGGATGATTTGTCCAACGCTCAATAAACAGGAATCTGTTCTATTTTATTGTTCAGCCCGTGGGTTGAACCAAAAAAAATAGGCACATGTATTCCTGACTTTTTTTTACAGTTTTAGAATTATTTTACTGCGTCAATACTGCATATTCCTATTTGTATAACAATCTTGCTATAGGGGCATTAGCAAATTAATTTGAAAAATGAAAAAAAAAATAAAATAAAAGTTTGATTCAATACTTACTTTTATTCAAGAAAATTGATAAAATAAAATATGTTGGCAATGTGTTCTAAGTTTATATTCAGTAATTCTTTTATAAATGAATTTGTTGGAAATATTTTACATACACCAAAGATCAGATATATTTCTTTGACTTCCAGACTCAGATATGGTATTTATTTAAACATTAGTAACACATCTGCTATGCAGAAAATCATGTAGGATTCAGCAAATATTTAAAGTGACACTAAACCCAGGAGTTAAATCTTGCTTGAAAATATATTCACATACCCTAACTATTAACAAAAGTGTACCCTATTTGTGTATCACTCTGCTGTAGATCCTCAAATCATCTTTGAATTTGTACTGACACTGTCCTTCCTTCAGGAGGGTGGCTACTTTTGTTCTCCTATGTGTGTTGGGTGTGTAAATTGTCATTAAAGGAGAACTATGAGGTGAGTGATTTTCACTCAACCTCATAGTTCGAGCCAACGTGTGACAATGAAACTTCTCAATAGATCGGGAAGTGAGCGAACACATACCGTCGCTCGCTCACTTCTCTATCATGCCCCTGCAGAGAGCTGTGACTGTCACTCACGGGCTCCCTGCAGGGATTCCCTTCCTCCCCGCTCCGATCTTCCAGTGCTGACTGGTGGAAAGGATGGGGCGGGTACAGCTGGCTCTGCCTCTAGATAGGCAGAGTCAGCTGTCAATCCCGCAGCTGGGTGGATCTCGACAGTAAGGTCGGGATCCGTCCCGGCTGCGGCGGTCTCAGTATACCACGAGTGCGGTATGAGTGTTTCAGTTGCATCACCTGCCCCTCTTCATTATTGCCCATTCACAAAATGCCTTGTTTCCCCCCCCCCCAAAGGATACAAGGCATTACGTGATTGGAGGAGGAGAGGTGATGTCACATGTCCCCTCCTCTCCTCCTCTTTTAATCACATAATGCCTTGTTTTCTTTGAGAAAATCAAATGCATTTTGTAAATAAGAAATAGGTAGGAGAGGTGGGTGATGCCACCGAGCACTATACTGCTTAAGTTGCATTGTTTAATCCCTGCAGTGCCCGTAAGCTCTGCATTTTAATACTTTATAGTATTTTATTACTTTGCAGTTGTCCTCCACACATAACACAAAGCTTTTTAATCATAAGTTACACAGTGCAGTGTGTTCATTATCATTTTTTTCCTGAAATGTAGCTCTAAGCACTTCCTTATATAAAGGAAAAACAAAGAGGACACCTCCATCGTGTAAAAACGCTTTAATGTGGCGATATAAGAGAAGCTAAAAACATACTCACAAACAGATGTGATAAGTATGCATAAAATATAAATCGGCAAACGAAACAATAAGATCGTGATCATCCGCACAGCCTACAAGCTGTATCTCCTCCCTGGTTGACGCGTTTCAGAGGACACGCCTCCTTCCTCAGAACCAATCATACTGTTTGTGAGTATGTTTTTAGCTTCTCTATATCGCCACATTAAAGTGTTTTTACACGATGGAGGCGCTCTCTTTGTTTTTCCTTTCAGATTTGTTACCCTAAACCAGCGGGAGCTGCCTCGAGAGTGTTTTACTTGGTTTTCCCACACAGTTGCGGGCGCTGGCGCCTGTGCTATTGACTTCCTTGTATAGCATGTAAAGTGGACTTTTACCCATATCTTTAAAATAACAACAAACACACCTTTAGAAATGTTTAGTAATGGCAATCTACAAACACATACTTCTAGATAATTGCAGGTTTTGCATTCTTTGCATATCTTACTTCTCTTTTCTTTCCCAGTCTTCTGACAGTGGCCATGTTAACTAAGTGCAGATTACTAGCTCTCCTATTACTTCCTTGATTTTTAGCATGTGTGACTAGGACATGTGACTAGGACATGTGTTTTTTTTTTCTACATTTAGCCCTGCAAGCAGGGCTAAATGAACAGCGGGGGAGTTGGTTAAGGGATTTTGGTGGCTGCATAGCCACCTACATGGGGTTGGGCACGACCCCGTTGTCATGGTGCACATCGGCACCAATGACAAAATAGGAGGAAATTGGAGTGTCCTTAAACAAAGCTCCTTCCCTCCCAGCCGTCTGCCTCCCTCCCCACTGTGGTTTTCTGGGTCCCTGGCTCTTTTGGGGGACCCGGACCATGGCAAATTAATTCAGGATGGAGAGTGGATAGCAGACTTGAGAACTTCTCTGGTTTGCTCTTTGTTAACAGTGAGACAAGAATTCTGTACACACAGCCTTCCCATCTCAGCTGTGACAGGAGTTCCAGCACAATGCTGTGCTAAAAACTCTTGTATTGGTGGTGACAGGTTCAATAAAGAGAAAAGTTAAAAATAATAAAATAAAATAAAAATATAAATTGCTAAAAAGTAAAAAAATAATAAGTCAAATAATAATTAAAAAGTTTTATTAAAAAAGTGATGAAAAGTAAACAATAATAAAATGAAAGTTATAAACAAACAAAAAAGTAAAAGATGATAAAATAAATAAAACATTTTAAAAGTAAAAAAAATTACAATTAAAAAATAATAATTAGAATAATAAAAAATTATTAATTTATCATTGGGGGTCACCACAACTTGGCAAATGTTACCAAGGGGACCCGGCCCTAGAAAGGGTGAGAACCACTGCACTAGATGGTGTGAACACAAGTCTGTGGAAAACACAATGGCAGTTATAAACCTACTAGATGGCACATGTCTGTGGAACAATCAAGATTGAAGCTTGTGACTACCATCAGGATAGGCTGCAGCAGGATTTGAATCAGCAGCAAGAACTGTGACACACAGACACTAGACATATAACATTTTCTACCACAATGTTCAGAGCTTAGATCATGGCCTTTGCCATCTCAAGCTCAGTAAGGGTGGACAGCTTTTCTCCTACAGTCAGCAGCTGAATCATTTCACACTTGTTAAAATATAGCAGAAAGTTGGCATATTATTTTGGAAGAACAGATCTTGCATGCCAGTTACCCAAGCTACGTTTCTGTGTAATATATAGGCAACTCATCCATGTTTCCAATACTATAGCACCACATGCTTTTTGAATCTTAGCCAATAAGATATCATGGTTTAGCAATGCTGTGGTGGTCAGCATCTTTCTTGGACCTGAAGTTGGAATTGTAATCTTAAGTGGTCAAACAGGGCACTGGTTACACTCGTAAATACTTCTCTAGGTAATAATAGATATTGCTACTAGAAAAGCTACATGGTGTAATGTTTCAAAGTTGTTGGTACTTGTTTGAAATAAATGGGTATTACATGCATAGCCCTCATGAAGTAACTCAAGGTCTAAGGCCTTGCCTTTATTCCATATTTTCTTTACAGAAATTTGAATCTACATGAGGTTATAAAATCTGGTCTTTGAGGTCATGCTTTGTTCATATAAAGGCATAACTGTTTGTCTTGGAGCAAACCTTACTCTTTTAACCCATTGAGTGACAGTTAAACATGTCTTACAAACTTTACAAACTGTACTCCAATAATACTCTAATCAGTACCTTTTTATCATCCATGATGCACCAGAATCAACACACCCCACAAGTGAAAAGCTAATAATAATAATGTAAAAAAGTTACATTATATTAATCTCCTGGGGTGCAGCAACAACAGACAACAACACAATATAATGTAGTTTCAAATTTGAGCAAGTCAGAGAGATAAAGAGGATAAAGAAAATGTATTTATATGGTGTGACAGTATTACAACAAAGCATAATGGAGTTGAATTGTGCAAGGAGGACTGTCTTGGATTGTGTAAGGAGGACAATGATGAGGAAGAAGAGTACTTTAAGTGATGTTTCTATGGGGTGTGGCAACATCATAGCATAGTTAAGACAATAAAAATACATTTTGTAAATAATGTTTTACAGCATGCAGCGGCTCCACAGCAAAGCACCATGAGCCTTGGAGCAGATGGGGAAAAATAAATAATTTGAATAGATTTTTACAGCACATTGGGAAGCTGTCATTTTGATGTGAAAAGAAATGTATCTGAAGGTCAGACTTTCATCTTTCTTTTCTGAGACTTTCTTTACAGGCAGGCTGTATTGCCACTCCAAAAAAAGGCCTGTTATTTGGGTTACAGTATATGCAGTGAGGTTGTAAAACTCCAAATAAAACAGACAGCAAAACAAAGTTGGCATTGTGCTGTATCCAATACTCTAAAAAGTGTTTTTGCCTTTTAGGTATTACAGATTACTACAAGAAATGTACTCATCCTTTATTTGACAGTCAGGACCAAAGGAAAAACGTATTTATTTTTCAGAAATATGCTTCCAGTGTAAGTCCTGGTTCACACCTAGGAGATTATTCACTAAGCTGGGATCGGCTACCTTCACTTCCCTTCGGTTCAGCCAAACAGCCTCAGCACGTTTGGCTGAACCAAGTGAAGAACACGTTCACCTCAGCCAATCCAACATATGTATCTGCTGAGGGGAACATTCGGCAGTTCACTCACTGCTGTTTGCCCTATTCTCATAGCCGTGCAGCATTCGGCTCGGTCATTCTGTTCGCTACCTCTGAGTGTAGTGTAAACAAAAGTAAAGGAAAAACGGCATGGGGTCCCTCTCCCTGCACCATACCAGACCCTTTAGGTCTGGTAGGAATGTTAGGAGGAACCCACGTTTTTTTTTAAAATGTGTGGCGTTCCCCCCTAAAATTCCCAACCAGACCCTTAATCTGGGCACTAGCCTGGCAGGGCAGGGGGGATGAGCGAGTGGCCCCCCACTCCCTGTGCCATACCAGGCCATATGCCCTCGGCATTGGGAGAGTGCTTTTCCAGGGGCGATCCCTGGAAAAGCATCTTGTCCCCATGCCAAAGGGGACATCTGCCTCTTCCCCACAACTCTGGTCCATTGGTTGTGGGAGTCTGTGAGCAGGGGGGCTTTTTTGCATTAGGGTACCTCCTTTCATAAAGGGGGCACCCAGATGATGCCCCCCCTTGTCAATGAGTATGGGGTACTCTCTCACTATTTTCTATTTGTTTACATTTTGCGGGGAGAACGGTCCGCTTCAGCAGATCATTCTCCCCACTTCAGCTGTGTCTTAGGCTCAGACGAGCCGAATGCATATGTGCTTGACTCGCCTGAGTACTTTGGCTGCCTTTGGCTGAACCAAAGGCTTCCTGCGGCCGAAGCAAGCTGAAGGATTAGCCAAAGTTTGGGCTTAATCCTTCGGCAGATTAGTAAATAACCCCCTATAGCTTTTTCTGCCCAAAGAAATGGCTAAAACAAAATCCCTTTCATTTTATGGCCATGTTCTCATCTGAGTGTTTTGTCGCTTGCCGCAAAATGCCGCAAAAAACGTGCATAGAAACAAGCAAAAATGCTGTCGCCTAGGTGTAAATCCAGCTTTAGTGTAGGAACATTGCTTTCACAGGTACAAAATGGGGAACAACATCCAGTTTTGTACATAATAATCATGAAAGAAAACATGCAATTGTTGATAAAGGTAATTTTGTCAATCAATGAGTACTTGAGGTTCTCATTTCTGTAAAGCATATCATGTCCCTCTAAAATCGATATATGATAATAAAGGAAAAATAGAAGAGTTGTTTGCTTTACAGGCCCGTATTTAGTCAGGGAATATTTGCACACAAATGGGAAATGCACATGCCTTGTCTCAAATACACTGCTTGGTATGTGGCTGCAATCCAACCACTGAGAAGAAGCAGATGGGAGATATGACAAAGAAATGCTGGGAAACTGGGTAAATGTCTCACCCGGAGTTCTGTCAAACAGTTTTCAAAGCAATTAGGAAAAATAGCACATGAAAGTATTATTTTCACTTATTTTGACTAATTATAATCAGTAAAAAAAAGTCTAATTTGCTGGAATGGTTAATAATGGTTGGGATCTCACTCTATAAGAACAGTTTTAGGTTGACCCGACCCACATGTGTGTGCTCTCTTTATAGGAGAAGTGTACTTGCAGAGACAGGGTCCCAACCCCAGAGAAAACCTAAGAACTGTTACCTGTTTGAGCCATACCGGGAGCAAAATGCTGCAAGTACAGGATAAAGTATATCTAAACCTAAAAAAAAATGTAATATATTGCAACCTACCATCCAAAGGGGAATGGGGCCTCCTATGCACTCACACACAACACACATTGGGATAGTGGTGCTCAACAGGCAGACTGTGAGCCTCATGCAGCCCACCATATGTTGTGCTGGGTTTGCCAACACATGTCAAAGCACTGCCACTTTTGCTGGACAGCTTGGTCTGTTAAAGGAAGTTAAAATATAACAGACTTACTGGAAGGATCAAAAGGTAAGAAAACGTGGTTATGAGAGTACTAAAACAAAAAAAGACTACTGTGTTAATGCTGTTGACACACTGGGGGGGGATTTATCAAAACTGAAGCAGACAAAAACTGGAGCGATTTGCACTGCGGCCAATCAGCATCTCTCTCTCATTTTCAAATCTCACCAGAGCAAACTTTAGAGAGATGCTGATTGGTTGCCATGGGCAACTGCTCCAGATTCTCTCTGCTCCAGTTTTGATAAATTCCCCCCACTGCATCATATACGTAATTTTTAATTTTGCCCATAACTTCACTTCAATAGGTTTACTTGTATTATGGCAGGCATTAAGCCTGCACCTGGATAGTCAAAAGAGGCATTTTATGCAGTGTGAGATTTAGCTTCCAATGGTAGCGCATTAAGGACGCATCCACTCGCTTATGACTTCTTTTAAGGGCTTCCTTGCCCACTTTTATTGAATCCAACTCAAAAGTCCACACAGGTTTACCCTCGCAGGGGTTTCAAACACAAAGTACAGTTTTCTTATTCAGCAAAATAGCACTTTCAAGTCCCCCGACTTTAGGTTGCGTGTTTTGGTAAGGTGAATGAGTCTGGCAGCTGCATTCATGATAGATTGAAGGGGGGATAGCCTGTGTAGTGGAAGGCCAATGAGGAGGGAGTTACAAAAGTCAAGACGAGAGATAACAAGGGAGTGGATGAGTGGTTTTGCGGTTTCTTTGGTGAGGAAGGGTCGTATTTTTGAGATGTTACGAAGGTGAAGGCGGCAGGATTTGGATAGTGATTGGATGTGGGAAAGAAAGGTGAGGTCCGAGTCAAGGATGACACCTAGGACCTTGGCATGAGGGGGGGTTTGGATAGTTGTGTTATCAATCTCAACTGAAATGTTGGGGGAAGGTGCACGGGGTGGAGGAAATATCATGAGCTCAGTTTTTGAAAGGTTGAGTTTTAAGAAATGTTGTTACATCCAGACGGATATGTCAGTTAATATATTAGTGACACGCAAGGACACTGAGGGGGTGAGTTGTGGAGTGGAAAGATAAATTTGAGTGTCATCGGTATTGGAAGCCATGTGAGGTTATTAGTTGACCAAGGGAGGAGGTGTAGATGGAGAAGAGGAGGGGTCCAAGGACAGAGCCTTGGGGGACCCCTACAGAAAGAGCAAGAGGTGGGGAGGAGTTAGAATTGTAAGTGACACTAAAGGAGCGCATAGATAAGTAGGAGGAGAACCATGAGAGAGCAGAGTCTTATAGGCCAAGCGAGTGGAGTTTTTTGAGAAGCAGCGGGTGGTCTACAGTGTCAAAAGCAGCAGAGAGGTCTAATAGCAAGAGTAAGGAATAGTGGCTGTTGTTTTTAGCGGTTATTAGGTCATTGGTGAGTTTTAGGAGGGCGAACATGCTCTGTGTAATGGATCTCCGCTAACTGCGCATACTCAGAACAGCGCCATTCCGCGAATGGGCAGAATCGGTCAACTACCAGTACGGAAACGCGCCATAGTGGCGCACAGGAAGTGAGATAACAGCTATCACTTCCCCTATATAAGCTCAGCCACATCACCACCATGTTGCTGGATTTCGTTATACTTGATTCTTGTGACCCGGATTTCCTTGACCACCCTTGACCGCTGCCTGCCTTGACCTCGGAACTGTTCTTTGACTACTCTTTTGCTTTGCCCTTTTTGTACCTGTATTGCCCGCTTGGATTTGACCTCAGATTGTCTCATCGGATTACGGCTTGCACGGTGCTCAACACCACTGGCACTCCTGCCACTTGTTGTCCTTCTGGTCTCTGGTTCCCATCCTCAGAGTCCCCCGGACACAAGGTGCAAGGGAAGCCTCCTCTCCCATTGGTCTCCCATAAGGTACGTAACAGTCTGCATGTTCGGCTGAGCCAAAGTGCAGAAGGAGTTTGACTCCACTGATCCAACATTTGGATCGGCTGAGACAAAGCTCCGGCAGCTCACTCGTTGCCGTCCGTCCCTATTCTCATAGGGGCCGAACGGCAGTAAGTGAATAGCCAAATGCCACCGAGGGGCATTCGACTCGGCTGTTCTGCTCGGCACCTCCGATGTAAATCATATCAATATGAAATATATGGGTTAATATCAAAATCCCACTACTTAAAGACTCTTTTGATTGAGGAAATTATTGGTACCTATTAAAAGACCAAAATGAGAAAAGTTGCAATATTTTTTTTAAAAGAACTGGTCCTACACCTTATCACACACCAAAACTGATCCAGTGATTAGATATGCACTTGCTTCTTTTGTAATATTCATGCTCCCAACATTAATCTTCCTCAATCCTATGTACGATTAACACAGACATTTTTAAAACGGGCATCCCTAATCGTATTGTGACCATTGACTCCTCTCTTGAACGTTCTTCCAGTTACATGTTGTATTATGACCGAACAACTGTGACTGATGATTCCTCCATTTGCCATTTTTTTCCACATAAACCTTTACTGGATCAACGCGTCTCCCCTATATGGAAACTAAATGGCAACAAAATCAAAAAATCTCTATCAATTAGACATGTGCACTGCCAAAAAATGTGTTTAGTTTCGTTTCGTTTTAAATTCGGATTTGTGTTATTTCGTTTTTCAGGATTTGGGTGTGAAAGTCAATTCGGATTCGGAATTCGGATTCGGACGAAATTCGGTAGCGTTAGTACGAACGTTCGTTTCGTTTTCTGTTCTTATTCGTTTCTTATTCGTTTCTCATTCGTTTCGTTCGTTTGCAGCAAAAGTGACATTTGAGGGGGAAAAAATATTTTTCTCCTTCTCTAATGTCACTTTGCTCCAACGAACGAAACGAATAAGAACAGAAAACGAAACGAACGTTCATACTAACGCTACCGAATTTCGGAAATGGAAATTCGGATTCGTTTGCATTCGTTATGTCTGTAATTCGGAATTCGGATACATCCGAATGTCCGAATTTCCGAAAATTCGTCCGAATTTCGATTCGGAACGAAACAAATCACACATGTCTACTACAATTAAAATCCTTACACTGCCTGGTGTCTCCAAATGAAGGTGTAAAGCTAGCCCCCCTTAGATATCCCATGTCACACATCCATCTGACCGATTTCATCTTTTACAGGACTTCTTTAGAGGGACATGATGTTTCCTGTAATCCATATTTCATATTGTTCAAATGAGCCTTGTGGTCTTGGCATCTGGTCTGTAACATTTATCTACAGGAACTTCCAGGTTGTGGCTCACACACACACACACACACACACACCGGACCTTTTGGTTTATGGACCACTTAGGTAGGTAGGGAGCTGCATCACAAAAGACATTATTATTTTCCTATATATGACATAAAGATATATACGCTTTTTTGTCTCTTATAATAATTATGTCAAAATAATGGCAAGGGGGACAAGGAAAAGGCAAGAGAAAAAATAGGTTTATAAAAAAAACAACTAAAATGTACTGCTTCTTTAAAACCTGGATGTTTGAATGCTTTCAGCTGTAATATAATTTTGTTCTAGTCTTCTCCCTTCTTGGTGTTATGTATTCTTTTTAACATCATAAAATGTATCCATTTCGTTTTACCATCATGTTTCAAGATAAGCTGTCTGGCCAGCGGTGACATCATGTTATAAGATGTGATGTCATATATTTGGTCTGGTATTCTCTTTTTAAACGTTCTCTTTCTCTTTCTAACATAAATCATAGCACATGGACAGGTAAGTAGATACACAATCCCGTATGTCTCACAACTGGCAAAATACCAAGGTAAAAAATTGTCTTTCATTAGGTAACATAAAATGTCTTCCTACTTCTAGATACTCACCGATGTCACATTGCTGGCATGGATATGTGGCAGTGTATTTGCAAAAATGCACTTTGCTGTTGCTATCATAATCACTTCTCGGTAAAATGTCCCTCAGGGACTTGGCTTTTTTGTATGTAATCTTAGGAGAATCTTTGAGGTGTTTCAAGATAGACTCATGGGGGGTGATTTACTAACCTAAACACACGCACGCACTAGGTGCGTGTGATTTTTACACAGCAAAACGTATTTATCAACCAAAAAGTCTCTAAAAGCATATTTCCACTAATGCCACATATGGAAAAATCATGCACATGATGCATATATAATGCTGCTTCACAGTTTAGACAAAAATGGTTAGCTCATGCATTTACATTCCTGCATTCAACGCAAGCAACACAACATAGAGCTAATTTACACAACATCACCTTGCAATTCATGCAGGGCTTTGCACAACACACCTGCTGGGTGTGTACACACTACAAAAGTGTCTAGATTCCACCAATAGATCATGCTGGGAGGGAACACACTACAGAGGTGTATACTTGTTCGTGGCATGTTTATAAGGTTAGTAAATCAACCCCTTGGTCTTTAAAAATATACCAATGTTTCTGTAATTTTGTTTTGTAAATTCCTTATGTTGGGTGAAAGAAGTAGAGATAAATCTAAGAATTTCTGAATGTTTTATACTATCCCTCCTTTCTCCTCGTTTTCTCCCCATTTGTCAAGCAGTTTTAGCTCTCTCATGTGCTTTTATCAGTAATGTGTTTTTTTTTTAAATCCCCTTGCTTTGAGTCTTTTTTCTGAGCTGGCCTGCATCTTTTTCAGAATCTTCCTTTGTTGTATAATTCCTCCTAATGCAGAGATATTGTCCATATAGTATGTTTCTGACTACCTGTTTTGGATGGCAACTTGTTTCTGCCAAATAGTATTTCTTGTGGTTACTTTTCTATGAAGGCTTGTGTATCCACCTTTTCAACTTTGCATAAATTGATGTCTAGAAATGGTAGAGACCTTCTATCACTGATGTATGTAAGTTCTAATAATATTTAAATTCAACATATTTCCGTTTTTAAAAAATATCATCAATGTACCTGTGCCACGACAAAATGTGGCACAGGTACATGACATGATCCTTATAGAAAGAGGTTTGTGTTCCTGCCTGGAGATCCGACTGATTGTAATTGCCCTAATTAGGTTTACACAATAACTTGTTTCGTCAGATCCGTGACCAAAATAGACTGATACAAAAAGGAGAGAGGGTAAACCCGTTAAGAGGTAACGGGTTAGTAGCGGTCAGCTTAAGGATCCGGACAAGTCAATTGATTGTACAGAAGATAATTTTATTGAAAATACATGTACTATTGCACATTTGACTCACTAATTACCATTAAAAACATCGTGGGTAACATACAGTCATAAATTATATGTGGATCGATCCTTATTAATATTAACCTTGACTACCCACCGTGGGGGAAGGTGACCGATGTAGCTATTACTTCGGTCTCTCTTCCTCCATTTGAGTTCCCACATGCATGTTAACCTGCGTGAATTACAGAAACCGAGAGGATGGTCCCAAACATAGGAGAAAGGGGGGGAAGAGATTTTCTTCTGGTTTCCCTGCTCAGATATAATAAAGAATTCTGGACTGATCAGTGATTGCAACACTGACTTTCCCTACTTTCCGTTGGATTATGACAGGTATTTGAAGATGTTGCTTGTTAATTTGGTGTTTCCTGTATACATATCTTCTTATTTCGGAGGGGCTTGTTTTCACTTAACTTCCAGATTATTTTATCTTCTGTTTTCTATTTATTGTTTGAAATTAAGTTTTCCTGTTGTTTAGTGTTAAATGCCACTGGCTTCGGTCTAGCCGTATGTGCAATTAACTTCTTCCTCTTCATCAGCAATGAATTACTCTAATTAGAGCGGTGAGGTGTAGCAAGTCCTTTTATCTAAAGGGGAGGGGAGTTTTCTCACGGACAGACTATCACTGAGTTATCTTTAATTAACCAACCGCCTGACTTTTTCTTCTTTCTCCTTATATTAAGTGTTGAGTGTAGATGTTGTGAATCTCTACCTAAGGGTGATATTTGAATGATGTCCTTAACGGGTATATATAGCATTCTTTATCACTCACGTTACTGTAGTTTTCTCAGAGTCCGGGCGGTTTGGGAATTTTCCCAGTGTGATTCGATAGTCCAATCGAGTATAGGCACGTCTCGCTATTTCCTCCGGGAGATGTTTGTTGTAATCTGGTCTCCAATGGTAGGTTCGAGTGGTGTTTTTACTCCGTGGATCTTTGGTAGTCTCCTGGATGTTCAGGATGTAGTCTGTCCGTCAGCAAGTACCACCTGCCCCAGTTTGCGATTTTACCAAGGTTGGCAAATCTTCAAAATCAAGTTTCAGGATCATACATCCACTTGCGGTGTGGTGACTGCACGTTTGATCTCTGTCTACCTGTCGACGCGTTTCGCCCTCCCATTGTACGGGGCTTCGTCAGGACATAATCAGAGGTTGGGAGAGATGTTCCTTAAATAGTAGGGTCACGCCCCTTTCTTTTCACCCTTTTTCCATTCATTGGTTTAGGTTCAAAAGGATAATTCTCCCTCCTTTGATACAACCTTCTATTGGTTTCTTTAGACAGTGTCAAGTAGAACTTACATTTCTTTATTGCAAAATAAAATAAAAAAGATTTCTACATAGCCGTATCTATATACAAGTTTTTACTTTTACCCGATATATTAATACTCTTAGGATTGATCGGTCCCCGTGTGTGTGGATCATTGGAGAAGATGTGGATCCATTATGGCAGATGAGTTGGAGGCAGTATGTCTTACAAAAAGACATTGAGGCTGCATTCATTGTTTAATCCTACCGGAATCATTGTTTCTAATCTATAGATCCACATCTTCTCCCGCTGTTGAAGGATCCTATCAAAATCTCCTCTACGGGGGGAAATATTTAGTGCATAGATGACTTTAACTCTTAGGACCCCCTTATGATGTTCTAAGAAATGTTGAGCTAGGGGGCTGTCTATATCTCTTTTCTTGATATCATTTAGGTGTTCACCTATTCTCACTTTCAGTTGTCTTTTAGTTTTGCCCACGTAGAATTTCTGACATGGGCATTCGATTAAATATATAACCTTACTTGAATTGCAGTTATTAAAACTCACTATGTTGTAGGATTGTGTTTTCGGAGTTCCTGAAAGTTTTTGTTTTATCTATATAAGGGCAAATCTGGCAGCCCCCACATGGGTACATCCCTTTAAGTCGTTTTTTATTTTGAAGTGATTGTTTTGATGAGCTAGGTGTATATTCTGAATTAACCAGACTGTCTTTTAAGTTTTTAGAACGACGGGCCATCAGTAGGGGTCTTGGACCCACTATTTTAGATAGTGGTGGGCATAAATCAAAGATGTGCCAATGCTTTGTTAGAAGTTGTCTTAGTTTTTCCCAATTCGATCCATATTTGGTTATCATACGTGTGTAGTTGTTATTTTCATTCATTGGGGCTGATTTACGAAGCCCAACACGCACACGCG
>NW_017306493.1:0-547 GCF_000935625.1 Nanorana parkeri
AGTGGTTTTAGCCGTTGAAGTCAAAGGAACCAGGAAACGGTAAGGAATTTTACTCTTATTTAATATAGATTTGGCATCATATAAGTTTATAGATTAGTACTGATCAATATGTATGGGAATTGTTTAAGCTTGAAATTTGTAAATCTACTAGTAGTAGTAATTAGCATTAGTTTCAATGCATTGGTATGATTCCTATTTTATTGTGCTTTTATCAGACAAATTCTTAGTAACGATTTATTGTGTTTGCTGTGGGTATATAGTATAGTGCATAGGTCTATATAGAGATGTGTGTATTATGCTCATATTGTAAGCAGTCTGGATTTGCTATTGTGGTTATAGCTTGCTTTGATGGTAGAGTACACTGGCCACATTAACTCAATGCAATGACTGTGTGGTTTCTGGTAGCTAGCATATGGTAGATAAATGCTATTTATGTTACAAAAGCAAGGACTAGGTGTAAGATTCCTACTAGTCTTTTAGGGAAATCTGTAACAATACTGCATGGTCTGTAAAGAGCTCAGCAGTTATCATAAAGGAGTAGACGTGC
>NW_017306493.1:1276-23188 GCF_000935625.1 Nanorana parkeri
CATTGCACCTTGTAACAGGGTATGCATTGTACCTTGTAACGCGGTATGCATTGTGCCTTGTAACGGATGGCATAGCAGGTGGCATTTACGGTAAAGATTATTGCAGTTACTGTACAGAACAGCAGAGGGCAAAGCACAGCAGTCAGGACTGCATATACCGTACTGTATAATAGGAAAGAACAGCTTGAACTGTAGCTAATGGCATAGCAGGGACTGTATGCAGTAAAAGGTATATTTGATACTGTACAACTAGCTGTATAGATGATTGTGGCATATCCTAGAAGGTAGTACAGGTATTGTAGAACATAGCAGGCAACATAGCATACACTGTACACCTTGCCTGCCATACATGGCATGTACTGTAACATACAACTGTTATAGCAAGTGCTGTATACAGAAAAAGCCAGTGCAGATACTGTACAATGAACAGCATGTTCTGAAATTGGTACAGCATGTGCTGTGCTGTATACAGGGGAGAGGGTAGCACAGGTACTGTATAGCACAGTTCACAGCAAACGGTATGTTGTACAGAACAACTGAAAAGTTTATTGTGTGGTAGTGTACAGCTAATGACAGAGCAAGTGCTGTATATAGAAAAAGGTGGTTCAGATAATTATAACACTAATGACAACATATCTAAATGGCATAGCATATCATGTACCATGCAGTAAATGGCATAGCAGTTTCTGTACAGCACAGCAGACAGAATAGCATATACTATACCATACATGCAATGATATACCAGGTTCTGTATATACCAGAAGGTATTGCACATGGTGTAAAGCATAGCAAATAGCACAGCATAGTAGGGAGTGTACGGCAAGGCAGACATCGAACCATATACAGTACTGTAGTATATCATGTACAACTGCTAGGGCAATTGCTATGCACAGCAGAAGCCAGTGCAGGTGATGTACGGCATGGTGCTATATACAGGAGGGGGTATCACAGGTACCGTACAGCACAGCATACAATGATATATCAGGTTCTGTATACAGCACAAGGTAGTGCATATGGTGCACACCACAGCATGTAGCACAGCATATATTGTGGAGTACAGCTAAAAAGTAATGTTCAGAATGTTCTACACCCGTTAGTGGCACAGTGGATGCTTTGTAAAGTGTTAGGAAGTATAGTCATTGTACAGCAAGGCAGACACCGAAGCATATACAGTACTGCAGTATTTCATGTACAACTGCTTTAGCAATTGCTATATACAGCAGAAGCCAGTGCAGGTGATGTACGGCATGTTCTGTACCACACAATTAATGGTGCAGCAGGTGCTGTATACAGGAGAGGGTAGCACAGGTACCATACTGCACAGCTGGCAGCCTTGCATGTACTATACTGTACATACAATGATATATCAGGTTCCGTATACAGCAGAAGGTAGTGCATATGGTGTACAGCACAGCAAGTAGCACAGCATATATTGGGAAGTACAGCTCAAGAATAATGCTCAGCATGTTCTATACCACTTAATGGCAAATCAGATTTTGTTTATAGTGGTAGGGAGTGTAGTTATTGTAGGGCAAGGTAGACACCAACGCATATACAGTACTGCAGTATATAATTTACAACTGCTAGAGCAATTGCTATATACAGCAGAAGCCAGTGCAGGGGCTGTATAGCATGTTCTGTACCACAAAATTAATGGTACAGCAGGTGCTATATACACGAGGGGTAGCACACCTACCGTACTGCACAGCAGACAGGATTGCATGTGCTTTACCATACATACAATGATATATCAGTTTCTGTATATAGCAGAAGGTAGTGTATATAGTGTACAGCACAGCAAGTAGCACGGCATTTATTGTGGAGTACAGCTAAAGGGTAATTTTTAGCACACCAGTTAGTGGCAAAGCAGATGCTTTGTGCAGTGGTAGGGAGTGTAGTTATTGTAGAGCAAGGCAGACACCAAAGCATATACAGTACTGCAGTATATAATTTACAACTGCTAGAGCAATTGCTATATACAGCAGAAGCCAGTGCAGGGGCTGTATAGCATGTTCTGTACCACAAAATTAATGGTACATCAGGTGCTATATACACGAGGGGTAGCACACCTACCGTACTGCACAGCAGACAGGATTGCATGTGCTTTACCATACATACAATGATATATCAGTTTCTGTATATAGCAGAAGGAAGTGTATATAGTGTACAGCACAGCAAGCAGGGCATTTATTGTGGAGTACAGCTAAAGGGTAATATTTAGCATGTTCTACACCAGTTAGTGGCAAAGCAGATGCTTTGTGCAGTGGTAGGGAGTGTAGTTATTGTAGAGCAAGGCAGACACAAAAAGCATATACAGTATTGCAGTATATCATGTACAATGGTTATAGCAATTGCTATGCACAGCAGATTCCAGTGCAGGTGCTTTACAGCATGTTCTGTACCTCACAATTAATGGTACAAAGCATATACAGTACAGTGCACCTGAAATATTTATTGGGCAGTAGTGTACAGCTAATGGCAGAGCAGGTGCTGTATACAGGAGAGGGTAGCAGAGGTGCTGTACAGCACAGTCCACAGCAGAGCATATACAGTACAGCACACCTG
This sequence comes from Nanorana parkeri, assembly GCF_000935625.1. Classification (NCBI taxonomy): domain Eukaryota; kingdom Metazoa; phylum Chordata; class Amphibia; order Anura; family Dicroglossidae; genus Nanorana; species Nanorana parkeri. Next base: position 3,842 of record NW_017306493.1, read on the forward strand.
AAATGTTTATTGGGCAGTAGTGTACAGCTAATGGCAGAGCAGGTGCTGTATACAGCAGAAGATGGTGCAGGTACATATAACACAAATGGCAGTATATTTTAATGCTGTATAGAGTTTGCGGTACCATACAGAAAATTGCTTAGCAGGTTCTATATACATTAGAACGTGGTTCAAGTAGTATGCAGTGCAGCGGATGGCATAGGAGCTACAGCACAGCAGACAGCATAGCTGTCATACACATAATGATATACAAAGCTCTATTAACACCAGAAGTTTATATGATGTACAGCACAGCATATATTGTGGAGTTCAGCTAAAGATTAATATGCAGCATGTTCTGCTCCAGTTGATGGCAATGCAGATGCTGCTTACAGTTTGTGGTTCAGTATATTATATACAACTGATATAATAAGTATATTGTACTGCATAAATCTTGGCATAGCAGGTACTGATGCTCTATACAGTAGAAGGTGGGATAGGTGCTTTCAGTGCAAGAATGGATTGTCAAGGACTGTACAGTACTGTACAGTACAACATGCACTGTACAGCTAATGGCATAGTAGATGCTAAAGGTATTGGTGCACTTACTATGCGGGACAACATGTATAGGTCAGTGCAGCAGATGGATTACTATGCAATGCATATAATGGCAGATTAGGTTTTTCATACAGCAGAAAACACAGCAGGTACCTTACGGCACAGCAGATGACACAGCAGGGAATGTACAGCACAATATTTTATGGCAATAATTATGGCATCAATGAAGGTATAGGAGGCCCCATAGCATATATGATGGAACAAAAAGGTAATAAACTGGGAGTATAATTCTTTATTGACCAGCAGATGAGTAGCTATAGTGCAAATGCATGTGTGGACCTGTAAGGCATACAGTGCATTCTGCACACAAGCTTAAATGTTAGACTTGTCTACTTGCAAAAAACTAAAACAGTATATACAGAATTTTATAGCATACACAGTACAGCTGCAGGAAAGCATGTGGTATGCCTTGTAAGCCGTTTTATATTATAAATTGTGTACAGTAGAATGGAGGGTAGGTAATTGAATGTACTGCTCAGCAGTCAATGTAGTATGCACTGTAGAGCAAGGTAAAACTAGGTTCTGTACCATAAAACTAATTGCGTAGTTTGCCATTTTAAAGGGAGATCAGCACAGGACAGTTGACAGGATAGCATGTATATTATGGCATCAATGAAGGTATAGGAGGCCCCATAGCATATATGATGGAACAAAAAGGTAATAAACTGGGAGTATAATTCTTTATTGACCAGCAGATGAGTAGCTATAGTGCAAATGCATGTGTGGACCTGTAAGGCATACAGTGCATTCTGCACACAAGCTTAAATGTTAGACTTGTCTACTTGCAAAAAACTAAAACAGTATATTACACTTCAGCCTAATCTAGGACATGCAGTTTGCTGTATTTTGTGTTTATTTCAAGCACTTATCATTCATGTAACCCATATTTGTTCAATGATTTCTTTACTGTGCCTGTTCTCCATCCTGTACCAGTTTATTGTATATAATGTTTTGAAGTACAACACCACAGTATATTGTGCTTTCTAAGCATTCATATCTCACCATTTTGCTTTGGGGTTAGAAATGATGGTACGATTTGCATTTTGCAAACCACTACTATAGCAGTAAGTAGTTTAGTTTGAAGGACAGGAACTACTTGTAGTGTCTATGCTACATATCACCAGGGAGCTGTCCAGTAGCTTAGTGCTGAAAGTTTGAATAGGATGATTATTATTGTACTAAAAAAAAAGTACAAAATCATCTTGGAAATCACATGAAAAAGTGGAAAATGCAGTGATTGTGCCTGTTTCTGATATACACAAGCAGAAGTAGGTATGTGCATATTAGGAATAAAGAAAAAGAAAAAACAGTTCTGCACTGTGGGAATATAGATGATAGGAACGAAGAGAGCTTGATTTACTAAAAGGAGCAGAGAAAGTGTGCTTGGCAAAGTGAATGCACAGCTTATTTAATAGTTAAATTTGCTGTGCTAACTTCAGTCATGTGAAAAACAAATTCAGATTTGTTTTACTTACACTGCACATGGCTGTTTATTCAAGTGAGCATGGGTCCATTTTTTGAACATTCTGTAGTCCTTTATTAAATCTGTTCTAAATATGGGTTCATATATGTAGTTTAAATGTTAAGTAGTGGATGCTCAATATGCATACCGGCTAGTATGCTGTCGAAAGAACCTAAAAAATCTAATCTAAGAAAATGCTACTGTTTTAATCAGGTTTGCAGTTGACTGTATCCCTATTAATATTGTTTGGCTATATACACACATTATAGTGTAGCATTATAAAATTAGCAGTGTTCCAATAGGAGAGTAGAGTGTAGACTGTTTCTGTTTGTACAGAAACAGTACATAATTTAACATAACTTCTGGTTATTTCTAAACCCTGGCTAGATCTTGGAATTAGAATTATTTTGGCATCACCTTTACCAGTCAATGTATTGTCTTACCTGATAGCATAACCCACATGTGGCAACAGAAATGTTTGCATTTGCAGACAGAAAGTTTTTGTAATAGAATCTCAGTTTGTGACTAAAGGAATGTAATTGATGAACAGAACTTTGATTTCCTGAAAATATAATTCAATGAGCAGTAGAGTGCAGTATTTAAGGTTAACCAATCATGTACCAGCTTTTAGAAGCCTACATTTGAAAGATTAAAGGATGTTATTTCTAATTGGCCACCTTGATATCAGCATTATTTCAGTGATCTAAACAGCATGTGCCAGACCTTAATGAGAACTATACCATAAAGTTCCAAATACATGACTTTTTTTCAAGAATTCTAAGGGCTGTAAGGTAAAGGAAACAATATGAGTAAGTGCTGAGTTCACACTCACATTGTATGTTCATTTCTCACTACATGCTTAAGTGGCAGTCTGAAGATGCTCAGTGTAAACACTGTGGAAAGCATTCTGAAACCCAAGTACTGAAGCAAAAAAACATGACCTAATGCAAGTACATTTGAGAAATTCTAATATTATATTTTGTTTGCTTAAATATTATATTGAATACAGAAACTTTCTATGTAAAATTGTATATTATTTTATGTCACGATTAGCCAGTCACCTGCATTTAAAGAGTTCCAGCATTTCAACTGGTGCAGTGTTTAAGATCTTAAATTTCTTCAACTATTTGTTTAAATAATATAAATACATTATAATCAAAACATTTATGGAAAAGGTTATATAATTCTAGCAGAAATCTCATCCTATTTCCAACTTTAATCTGAACCTTTAGCTCACTTTTTTAACACTAACTGCAACCATGCATCTGGTATTAATTAATTTCAGTTGGAACCAAAACTGAAATATCTTCAAATCACTCCTTTTAACTAAACTCTGGCTCCTAACCACAGTACTCATTCCTTCCACCTTTTGCTTCTATTCTCAGCCTCATCGTCGGCCCCATCTCTCTTTCCACTTATTTCTTGCGGCACGTCACAGGGACAGAGCACCACCATTGGTTGTCTGGCCAGGAATTTCCTCCCAGAATCCATTGAATTCAACTTTGCAGATAAGGCCAACAGCAGCTTTACCACTGGCTTAAAGAAATACAATCCTGTGTTGGAATCTGGAGGCACCTACGCAGCAAGCTCCCAGATACAAGTGCTAACTACCAGCTGGGAAGGCAGTGATGCTTATTACTGCACTGCAAAACATCCACAGGGTACCAGGACTGTGTTACTTCAGAATCAGATACCACATGGTAAGAACCTTCTATTTTGACTATATTCAAGTAAAGTAACAATAGTTTTTTAACCTTTTTTCAGATAGAATGGCACCTTAAAGTTTATAAAACGGTGCTTATAGACTTAGCAAGAAGTTTTTAAAGTGTTACAGCAGATTTAGCAGACTGCTAACACTTTTAAAACTTCTGGTATGCAGCTGCTGACTGAGGCTAGCAGGTTTTACTATGTCATAGTTAGGCCCGCTAACTAGTGTGTCTCAGTTACTGATCAAGCTATTGGGTAGTGCTTAGCAAACATACCTCCTTACTGGAGGCATATTCTTTATACCAAACACATTGTATTTTTGTATCTATAATATAAATGCATTATTATTTTTTTTTTTATAAACACTGTACAGGTCAAATGTATTCATCTCTATACAAAAAGTTAAATCAGAAATCTACAGCTACATCCTTGCAATCAACATGTGGCTTTCAACTTTCTTAAATGGTTTACTGTGCAATCTCACAGTAACAGTTAAACTTTAAAGCACCTCTTTGTCTGAACATCTGGTGCATAGTAATTTATTTAAATATAAAGCAGAGGATATTCAATTTATATAATACCATTACAATACAGAGTAATATTACAGTGTTAACCGAAGACCCTATTTATGTATATGTAAGCTTTAGTTATATATTTACATGTCGCTCAGAAGGTTAAAAGGATTGGAATACCTTTGACTATGCACTTATTCACACCTATGTATTAAAAAATGGTGTGTTTTAATGAATGTAAATGAAGATGCAGAGATTTGCCATTATTTCAAAGGTGATGGTATACAAATATGCAGTGCATTGACATGTACTGGCCAAAAAAAGTTTATGTCCATTTTTTTTTCATTTATTGGCCCTCATTTTAAGAACCTTTGATAGGAATGGCAGTGCATGTCAACACATTTCACTGCTCTTATCAAAAGCAATGAAAAAAAAATGGAAAATGGAGACACAGAGGTGTGAAGCCAAGGGTAACATATTGCAATGATCAGTGCCTCTTGTATTGTAATTTGTGTGATTGATCTGTATCATTTGACAAAGTATACCAGGAATACTGAACACATTCTCTTTTGTTTTAAAGTATCAAGAAAACCAATAGTAACCATTCATCCGCCAGTCAAGGATGATGTAGAATTTAATGACAATGCCACAATTGCATGTATCGCGCATGGATTTTATCCTAAGATCATTGAAGTAAAATGGCTGAAGAATCATGATGTGCCTGTTATTGCCACAACAGAAGAAGCAGTTTCTGATGGAAATGGAGGTTTTATGATAACCTCTTTTATCGTAGTATCTAAAAAAGATTGGGATACAGATATCACTTTCTCATGTATAGTGAATCACTCTGCCTCTGGCTTCTATGAGATGAGGAATGTGAGCAAATCAACTGTATGTGGTAAGTGCTTTTAGATTCTGTCCGATCCAGTAAAAGTTCCTTTGTAAAACATGAACATAAAATCTTAAATGTTACTTCATATAAACTTTACATTGGTTTATATAAAAATTTATTACAGCAGTAACAAACTAGTAGTGCAGGCTTTAGGTCTGTGTATTCAGAGAGGATGTTGTCATTGTGAGGGTTGATAAGGCTGTTAAGGAACATGCTTCTCCTTGCCTCCCATTTTCTTTCTATTCATAGAAACCTTCACTCTGGCCTGCATGTTTGTGCTATGTGCAAGGCAGATAACTGTCAGGCATGGTTAAAATAATCTTCCCTAGTGTATGGTAAAGCAGGACTTTATATGTCATATGCAATGCTGAATCCTAACTGACCATTGTCATGGTTTATCAAAAGCTGCCAGCATGCAGTAAACATTGGGGTTTATTTGTAAAGTCTATGCTCACTTTGCAAAAAGTAAATATTCATTTAGCTTTATGAATGAGGTGGAGCTGCATACACCTTAGTCATCCATTCATATGCAAGCAAAAATCATTTTTTGTATTTCTTTTACACATGACTGGGTATTCAAAGCAAGCATGGCTTTGCCTTTTTTACTAAGCTAAGTAAACATTCACTTTGCTACGTGAGCTTCACTGTTTCTGTTTCAACCTGCAAAAATGAGGACCATTATAAAGGGATTGAATAAAATTGCACCAAAAAATGCAAGGTTGAATTTATCATCAAAGCATGTAGTTTGGGAAGGGAAAGAGCGTGTGTAGGTGAGATCATGTTCTATCTGCTTTAGTAGGAGATATCTTACTGCAATTAACATGCCCCATGCAACATGGTGTTAGCGGGGGAACACCACACTAAAACTATACACAGGCTACCATTCATCCTGAGGCTGGTTCTCAAACTGTAGTTTTAAAAAATAGAGCTTTTATGACCTGTTAGGCTGGAAAATATTTTAAATGAAAGTGATTTTATGGAAAGCAATTTTCTCCTGTACAGTCTGCCTCCAGTAAATCAATGGAAAACACTGCTATCTACAATTTGAGCTAACATAGACAGATCAACTGTATAGCAATGTATATATATGCCATATATTTTCTTATTGCCAAGCTGCTCTTACACATTTAATGATTCTTTACTGTTCAACTAATTAATCTGTCAATAAAAAAATGTGCAAATACAATAGTTACATGAACAAGGTATTCTAATTTTCTTAATTTTCTTTTTTATTTAGAACCCAATCCTCCCGCTGATATCAAAGTGACTGCCGTGCCTCCATTATTTGAAACTATTTATCTCCAGAACATTGCCCCACTCACCTGCATTATTTCAAACATGGAAAACAGAGATGGATTAGAGGTCACCTGGTACGCAAATAATGTTGCAATTAACACTGAAATAGAAGACCCAATATATGACACTCCTTCACGGAAGTACACTGCCAAGGCCATTGCTACGGTTTGTCCTGAAGACTGGAAGACAAAGACCTTTGAGTGCAGAGTGACCCATCCTGAGCTTCCCCGTGTTGTAGTTGTCACACTCAGTAAACCAAATGGTATGTATTTATTGCCTATTTAAGAATCCCAATCTTTATTAAATGCACAAATAAGCACAAATTGTGGCACAGATGAAGCTTTCTGCACTTTGACATTTGCAGTTTTTTATAAACATGTGTAGGCACAAATTTTTAATTCATTAACCACTTAAAGGCCATAGTGTCTCACCCCCTTCCTGGCCAGGCCATTTTTCAGTATTCAGTGCTGCGGTACTTTGACTGATGTTTATTCTGTCATGCAACACTTTACTGAAACGATTTTCATACCATTTATATTTTATTTATTCATTCAGTCATTCATTAATTCTATAATTCAACAAGTTTAAAGGAAACAGTCTACTAAATCTTGTTCTAATAGAGAGTACAGGTTTTGAATATATTGCCACTGTTAGTGTAAAGCAGTAATTTCTTATTTTGTATGATTCCCAGTACCCTAAACCTTTTATGGGGTTCATACTTGTTATTGATGTTGTCTTTCAGTTTATGTAGTCCAATGCAGCTATAAAGTTAGGCTGAAGAAAAGTAAACTAACTACAGGATTCAGGCATTCACAACTAGTAAAATTTTTTAGATAATCTTAATAGTAGAGAGTTTTAATTGTGGACAGCGAGTTGAGTCTAATGTTTAACAATAACTCACATAGGTGCACCTGTCAGGTAGCATTTGAAGCTCCCAATCCACGTATTTATCTAACAAATCATTCATCCTCCTTCCCTGGGTCTGAGGAATGGTCATAATGTGGGTGAGCCATATCTATACAGAATCACCTAATTCTCTGACATTCAGTGCCAGTTTTTACCAAATGTTCTACATCTCAGAGAAAGCACACCATTAATTCAGATTCAGTTGATGTTTACAAATTTTCTGATTGTTTCCTAGGACATGATGCAAGAACTCCAACGGTTTTACTGTTCCCACCACACCAAGATGAATTAGCTAAAAAAGAAACTGCCACCCTGTCATGCCTGGTTAAAGGTTTCGCCCCAGCAGACATATTTGTCAAATGGATAAACAGTGATAACGTAGAGCAGTCTCATGTTGTAACCACTAAGCCTATGGAGGAGATCACTTCTTCTAGCAAGAAAACCTACTTTCTATTTAGCACATTAACCCTGACAAATGTTGAAGATTGGAACAATGGGAAATCATACACCTGTATAGTTGGCCATGAATCACTACCACTATACACCACCCAAAGGACCATTGACAAAACTGCTGGTAAACCAACTAATGTGAATGTGACCCTCAATATGTCTGATTCATGTTAACCGTCCTTTAAACACTGGCCAGATAACATAGCCTTTTGTTTTTCCTTGTGTTATGTGTAAAATGAGGAGAAAAAAGAAGGAGGCGTGTCATCTTGGTGTTTGTTGGTCTGCTTTTTGTACATTAACTTCAATGAATCCTTTCTGCATCTGGAAAAGTAGAAATAAAAAAAATCAATTTATAAAATGCTTGTTTTCATGTATGGAATGTGTGTAGCTGTCTTGTTTCTGTATGGTTCAGAGTGAAGCTGAGAACTAACAATGGTTGCTGAAGTTGCTTCCTTAACTGTCCCAGATTCCTACCTCCCACACAAAGACAACACTGTGGGGATGATTTGCTAAAGGCTAATTGGCTGTTTCTTTTGCAATGAAATTTTCACTTTGCAAGGGAATTGTCCCTTAGCTTGGTGAACGTTGCAGAGAGAACTGCCTATTTGCCTTTAGTAAATCAACTTCTATGCATAAAATAACATGTGAATATGGGCTGTGCTCACTCTTCATGGTCTACACTTAGGGTTATATAATAACTTGAATAAAACATCAGTGTAGCACACTAACCCATTATAACCAGTTTTCAAGAGTCAGCTACAATAAACTAAAAGCCTTGCTTTTTATGGTCTACAACCGTGTCCATCAACTCATTTCTTCTGGATCTCTGCAAATCATCACAGGATAAAGTGTGATTCCCTTAAAGCAAAGTAATGCTAAACATTAAGCATGCAAACTTAAAGTTGGATTTGTATGCAGACAGAAAAGCCTTCATGTACCTTTAGCTAGCTTTAGGAGTGACCCAAGAACCAGAAAACACAGGTGCAGCAAAAATGAATATATATTACATTAATAAAGTTTAGTCATTATCCAGAAGTCTGGAAAGCATGTTGTCTTGGGCCACCTTATACCAAAGCTCAGAAACTTTAGTCTTGCTCTTCGAATGGTGCCATAAAATGATCTCCATCTAGTACCTAGGCGAAAACAATTTTACATATATATTCCTTTAAATAATAGAATAGATACAAATAGGGCTGTTATTTTTGTATCTACAAAGAGGCCCCAGACCTTGTTTTCTGAAAAGGGCATAAGCATTGGGCTCTATTGTATACAAACTAATAGTGTTTCTATAAAACTATAATAAATATGCAGATAACTACAACTATGTCCAACAAATCCAACAAATACTTAAAAATGTTTTCCCATTCCCTGCCTAACACTCTCTGTCTGTCCTTGTTTGGTTCCTGGCTTAAAGTTGTATGTTTGTCCTTTTTTTCTCAGTATAACACTATCAATATAAAAAAAAACCTAAATTACAATGCTTAGAAGGCAAATGCTATTTCTTTTGTATTAAAAGTCATTAAATAATAGTGATCAGTACATAGTTCTTGGGTTATAGAACTTAAATACATATACTAGGTAAATGGGACAATATATGGGAAATGAATGCACAAATCTGGGTCAAGACAACAACAAAAAAACACACACATTTTTGTTGGAGCTTTCTCATTTATATGCATAGCACATGAAATATGCTACACAGGAAACCCTGATAATAGCAAAATACACTATTGTTATTTGAAAGGAAAAAAAATGAACGGCCTTTATAAAAAATACTAGGCACAAGTGTAAATAAAGCCAATCACACTAAAGTGAAACAGCTGCTAACGTGTACTCCTAAAGAAAAGAATGGCCTTCTCTGTATTATCAGGAGGTGGTCTACTCTGTGTTATGGGTGCACTACATTTGTTAAATTCTTACTTTAAAAGCATAGGCTTTACTTCAAAGTACCCAATGAAAGTTCTAAACAAATATAAATAGGTCATGCCAAAAAGATTTGATTGCAAATGAGCTGAAAGTTAATTATTAATTTAAATACACTAAAGGTTCAATTCACAAAGCTAAAACACCAGGATAAGGATCCTTATTTCCAAAAAGGCAGTTATTTTCAACTGGAACCAATGAGATTTAAAAATGACAGTCAATTGGCTGAAATAAAGATCCATATCCTTGTGTAAATCTTCATGAATTGGGCCTTAAATACATTAGGATTGGGCCTTAAATACATTAGGATGACATACTCAGACATACAACTATGCAAACATTAAAATTTACTGATTTTGATAATAATATAGTTGCTCTGACATCACATTTATGTGATGCAGTCAAACAATAAGGGACATGTAGGACACGATACAGGAAAGAGGACAAACAGTTATTATTTATACATTTCTCAGATATTTAAGCACATACTATCAATAAACTATGCCCAGATATTGCATATCAGGTAATCAAACCTTTGCAATATTCATACTTTTAAATTACACTCATTGTTCAGTGTGATGTCTCCAAAGTTTATAGACATATACCACACTGAATCTAAATTTTCAGTTACCAATAAATGATCCCAGATCAGTTTTTTATTAGGTACACACGTTAAAGCACATATTGGGTAGTTCACAAGGAATCTGGGAAAATTAAACTCATTATCTTATTATAAGACAGAAGAATATAAGTATATTTATTTATCCCAAACTAATATAGCAGTACATGTACTATACTTTTAAAAGATAGACATGAGCCATGTCACGGTTTCAAGAAAATGGATAAATAACATTACATTTATTCCCAGCTAGGTTCCTTAGTGACATCTTTATATATTATTAATATCTGTTGATATTGACACATGGGAACTTAAATACAAATAGACCACATGAGAAAAATGACATATGATGTAAAGCAGGGCTGTAATAGTCAAACCAATATAAAATCAGTAAAACATATGAGATGTTATATTTTTCACTCATCAGTGGTCAGATATCAGGCTTTGCAATAATCCTATTTATTTCCTAATAACATAGTGAAGAAAACCATAATAATGTCCAGATTAGGAATACTGTCCAGATTATTTACAATTATTGAAATGGAAAAACTTCACTGGAGTAAAAATTCTTCCAATTCTTCCAGCTATAGTCAGACACCTAGGTCAGACATTCAAATCCCATTTGACAGTATGAATCATTGCACTAAGCCCATAACTGCATAGTTTTTCCACGGAGTCCATTTAAATAGCAGAGCCTTCCATTACTGATTGTTCCCTAACACCATATGTGTAAAGTATTTGTCCTATGGCAGCGTGAGCAATCTATGTGATCAGAACCTGCCAATTTATACATGTATGTCCCTTTCAGCTTTCATGGAATTAAAGTGGGAATAGTTTTAGATAGACAGGGGGAGAGGAAGTGGAGAGATATAAGGACACAAGGATACATGACAAGATTTCTTACCCTTCCCTACTCTATCCAAAACTAAGAAACAAGTAGCTGGAGAGGCACTTTTATTATTCTGAATGGAATATAAAATCCTGCATGATCGGTCTCTAACAAAATTATATGTACTGTATGTTTGTACATATGTGTGCGTGCATGTATGTTTATGTCTGCATTGAAATTAATTTTGCTGTTATCAAATACCTTTTTAGTAGTTCACAACTCTGCAGTTGAAACTCTGCACATGACCCAGTGTCATTAATGCTATTTCTTTGTCACATTCCAACAGCCCAAATGATCTATATAGAAGAAGATGATGATATTGATAATCTCTGGACCACGGCTTCCACTTTTATAGTGCTCTTTCTACTGAGCCTCTTCTACAGTGCAACTGTCACTCTGTTTAAGGTGTGATTCATTGATCAGATGTGATTGAGTCTTTGACAATTGTCTTTGACAATTAGATAAATGCTGTATTACGGTGAAAATAAGGAGAGAGGAAGCCTTGTGTTGTGTCTTTTCAACAGCTTTTTTTTAGAAAGGCTTATTTTAGAAATAAACCAAAATGAGTGGAGCAAATTGAAGGATTTGTAACAAACACTTTTAGCGGTTCCCAAATGGAACAGTAAGAGAAGCTAGTAAGAGAAAATGGTGTTCTTTTGTCCCATGTTAACAATCCAAAGGGGTCTATTCACGAAGCAGCCGAAGGATCTAGCCGTAGCTTCGGCTGATCCTTCGGCTAGCTTCGGCCCATTGTTTTTTTTCTGGCATGGAGCCGTTGGCTGCGGTCAGAATTTAAAAAAAAAATCACCATAGGAATGCATTGCTAGATTCCTATTGGCTTTTTCGATTTGCAATAGCCAATAGCAAACTAGCTATTGCACCCGTCCACTGCTGCTGTCAATCTGCAGAGGAGACCTACAGTTCTTTATCAGGTCCCCTCTAGTGATTGACAGTAGCAGAGGGCGGGTGCAACAGCTAGTTTGATATTGGCTATTGCAAATTGAAATAGCCAATAGGAATCTAGCAATGGCGGAATTTTTTTTTTACGGAAGCAGAACCGCCCGGCCAATAGAAAACAGTTGGGTGGAGCTGGCTGTCACTGCTAGCTCCGCACAATCGTTTTCTATTTATTTTTTTGTACTTTTTAAACTATTTTTCTGTTCTGCTCAGACCCACAGAGGGACCGAGCAGAACAGCCGAGCCGAATGCCGCTCAGCGGCATTTGGCTATTTACTCACTGCTGTTCGGCATCTATAAGAATAGACCGAACAGCAGCAAGTAGCCTTCCGTAGGTTCGGCTTAGCCGATCTAGATGTTGGATCGGCTGAGTCAAACTCCTTCTGCACTGCGGGTCAGCCGAACATGCTGAGCATGTTCGGCCGACCCGAAGCCACCGATGTACGGCTGATTTCAGCCGATATACGGCTGAAATCAGCCGTACCAGCCTGAAGTGAATAGCCGAACAGCGTTCAGCTCACTTTGTTTCAGGTCTGTCGTTCACTCGGCTGCCTACGGTAGCTTAGTGAATAGACCCCAAATAATTCTGCTTTTGTGCCCCCTGTTCTGATAAGGAGCACAAAGGACTGTGCATATCATTTCACTTTTAATTTAACATTTAATGTGATCAGCTCATAAAGCAGGGAAAAACTCATGTGCAAACATGAAAATAGTCTAAAAAAACTATATACCATACTGTTAGAGCAAAAAAGGCAGCACATGTATGGATATGTATAACTGGGAACTTGTTCAGAGGCAGGAACCCATTTAATTGTGAAAGCACATTGGCCATCTTTCACATGTGTCTAATATTGCTTCTTTATTTTTATAAAAAGTATATTTTATATTTTTTTTTATTCGTAGTAATATTAGTACACACCTTATCAACTTTTCTTACTGCATGAGATACACATGTAGAATTATCAGCAATCAGATAGTTTAAAAAATGTTAAAGCAAATCAGATTTTTATTTTGGGTATGTCATCACTTAGCTAGTGCAAGGTGGTGCATAGCAAGTACTGCAAGAGTTACAATTTGGTTGTCCACATGCAATCAATGTGGTGGCATGCACGCAAAACCTTTAGTAAATGAGGCCCAGTGTTTTATTTATATATGTTTAAGAACTAATTAAATGTGATGATTAAACATATTCCATTGATGAATTTACACAGTTTTTGATTGCTAAAAATACAGTGTGCAGGGTTGGGTTGTTTGACATAAAATTTGCACATATAGTTTATAAAGCATGAGCAGCAGTATTTTATGTAAACATAAAGGACAGCCCAGGGTTTTTACCATAATGTACAAGAATGCACATAATATTTGCACTTTATGGTAGACTTACCTGTTAAAGTGATATCTCCAGCACACAACAGCTGTGATGTCCCTTGTTGTTCTCTCGCCACCCCTGGCATCTTTGCCCGGTCTTCTTCAAAGTTTGGCATCATCAGCCATCTTGATTGACCAAACCAGGATTATATAACTCCCTAACATGTGCATAGGAGTCAATAATTCCCAGCGTCAGGCAGATGCTAGCATTGTACACTGAGCTGCAAATGCGTGACTTAGTGTACATTTAGAAAAAACATTGCTGGCTGGCAATTAAGACACTTTTATTGCAGAAGAGACATGCAGAGGGAAGTTAACTGGCCACTAAAGAGGGGAAAGTAAAACATTTTCCTCTCCTTTGCCCGCACTGCTAAATACCACTTCTGGACCCCTGCAGGACTCATTGGTTCCTCCTGCCAACTCCTACATCACTACAGGACACATAAATGATGTAGGGGTTGATGGGGGAAATCATTGAGTTTTCAGGGACAGGGAACAGGAAAACCAACACTCCTAGAAGTGCCTGTTTCTAGAGAGACACACAGAAGTGTATATACTGTATCTCAGAGACTAATCAGTTACATAGAACATATAAACAAAAAGTAACACATATATGGGTTGATTTACTAAAGGTATATAGACTGTTAACTTTGCTAGGGAATTGGGACTTTGCTATGGAATGTTCCCTTAGCTTAGTGAATAAGGTAAAGTTCTGCTAACTTCCATAAACTAATACAATGTTTTCTTTAATTTTCTGTGCAAGTGATAGGATATTCTTTGCAAAGTTAATTTTAACCACGTTTCCTAAGCTGAAGGAAATTTCCCTTCCAAAGTACAAAGTCCCTTGAAAAGTGAACATCCTATTTAGTAAGGGTTGATTTAGTAAATCAACCCTTTGGGGTTCATTTTTCATCTCCCTTGTATAGCTTCCGTAACCACTGAAAAAACAAACTGGTTAAAAAAACTGAGTTTTGAAGAATGCAGATGGAACCTTTGTGGCAGCTGCTATAGTCAGAGAAAGAGGGATTCCCTATCTGATTATCAACTAGCAGAAAATAGCAGAAATAAGAATATTAGATAAGACTAAGCACTTGCCAAGGAAGTAATATTGAATCAGAGTGATTGTGAAAATGAATTAAAAGGAAATACAATGATGGGTGTGTCTCTGATCTAGATCACATGCTGGATGCCAGCAGTTAGGGAAACATTGGGGTTGATTTAGTAAAGGCAGATAGGCTGTTCACTTTGCACGGGAATTTGCACTTTGCAGGGGATGTTTCCTCTTAGTTCAGTGAATGAGGGGACGCTCTGCTGACTTCGTTTAGCTAATCGTGTGCAAGCAAAAATACTGTATTTTTAAAAATCTTCCTTGCACATGATTGGCTTCTATTTGCAAAGTGAAATGTCACTACATTCACTAAGCTAAGTCAATCTTCCCATGTAAAGTGCAAATGTCCTTGTAAAAAGCCTAATTGCCTTAAGTAGATCAACCCCATTGTGCTCATCTGTGATTGCAACATTGAAAACCAAAATGTAACAACTTAGGGATCTAATAAAGAATTGGAGACAAGGTACCTGTTTCTGGAGCTGGAGATGCTGATTCCAGGGGAGAGGAGGTATGTGCCAGTGTCCCCTAATCCTATTCCCTCCTCGCTGGCCATGGTTGAGGGTGTACAAAATCTTTACTCCAAGATTCCATCTTCCACAGCAAGGAAACATCCTGTCCACTAGCACACTAGCCCCCCCCCCTCCCCCAAACCAGGATTTATCAATGTCAACAGCAGACTGCTTTCTAACCCACATACTTTGTTGGACTCCATTGCTTCACTTAGTTCCACCTCTGATCATAAAACACACATGCCTCCTCTCCCCTGGAATCAGTATCTCCAGCATGAGCAAAAGGTACCTTGTCTCCAATTCTTTATTGTTCCGTTCACACAGTAGCGGTTTTCTGTGCGCATTTGTTTACGCGGAAACGTGCTAAACATAAAAAAAGAATACATTCAAATGTATGTTGTTCACACTTGCACGACGTCCAAGGGCGATATTCTGGGCAGATTCCACGCATTACGGCTATAGTAATGGCCGCTAACGTGCGGAATCTGCGGAAAACGCAAACGCTAAGTGTGAATGGACCCTAAGTTGTTATATTTTGGTCTTAGTGTTGCAATCACAGATAAACACAATGTTTCCCTAACTGCTGGCATTCAGCATGTGATCAAGATTGGAGACACATACATCAGTGTATTTCCTTTTCATTAGTTTTCACAGTCATTCTGATCCAATATATTATTTCCCAGGTGAGCGCTTAGTCTTATCTAATACTTTTAGGTTCAGTAACTATTTTTCATTCTGTAGGCGAATTGTATCCCTCATTCTGCAATTGAAATCAGTTGTTTGCACCCTAACCTTAGGGAACAGAGGGCAGTGTGCTGAAACATCCCCTTTAGTTAGTTTAGTGCACCTAGGATTCACATTTTTGTATTTCTGTATAACACATTCAGAAAAACTATTTTGCTCATTTTTCTTAAACACCTGTTCAGTTATCAGCAAAGCCTTCTAAACTATATAATTATTCAAAAGCTGTAAATTCAAGTATATGTTCCTTACAATGCAAAACTATAGTAACATTTTCCATTTTTACTTCTCTTCAATAGGTAAAATAATTGTATTACAAGATGACATTTGCATTGTCCTGGAGGAGAATGTATAGACTTGGTCCAGTGTGATATTCAGCCTCCCTATGTGTTTCTGCTGTGTAAATATCTCCTGCTAGCAGCATCCTGTATAATATGTATTATTATAGTAGATAATGAGAATCTGTATGCTTGTTTTCTGAAAATGTAAATTAAATAAAGACATACTATTAATTTGAGCATTGTGTAGTGGTTATTTCTGTGTATGTGTGCCCATTTAAAAAACTATAAAAAACTATAACTATTAAAAATAATGGATTTTACAGGTTCAACAAAAGAGATGTGTACACTGTTGGCAAATGCTGGCAATTAAAATACGGTTCTTACACACTGCACTGGGTTGAAAGCTATGGCTGGGTTGGAAAATATACATTGTATTTCTATTTTTATTCTTCTAGACTTAAGGAGAACATTTAGGGCTAATGATTACAAATGTCAGATTCTTTTCAGACCTTGTTCATGCTGCAATGATGTTAAGTATCTTCATGCTTTTCTTTTTCTAGAGCTGTCAAAATGATTGGAAAAAAACGCATTGTTTTCAATAGGGCTTGTTTATATCATAGTGATTTATTGGGGATCATTGACATTGACAAAAAAAATTCTGAATGAAGCATTTTCAAAGCAATTCCATTTGTAGTCCATAGCAATACCTGACAAGTCAACTGTTTTGTTGTTTCACTGGCCCAATGCTGTTAAGTCTACATGTTTATTTACTTCTACACACACCTTTGGCTGTGTTCCACACTCTTGGCATTTGATACAGAAGTATTTTTTCATATCATCTTTAGGAAGGACTTATTAGGAGTCCTACTTTATCATAGTTGTGAGGATTTTTATTTAGCTTTTTTTTTTCTCAAAATGAAAAAAACATCAAATGTATTCATTGTTTTCTTTACTTTCTCCTATTTTCATTGATAACTGGAAGCAAATACCAGAAGTGCTAGGCTTGTCATATTATTAACTTAGCGGTCTATTCACTGCTGCCGTAGGCACCCGAGTGACCCGCCGACCCCAAGCGAAGTGAGCCGAACACTGTTCGGTTATTCACTTCAGGCTGGTACGGCTGATTCCAGCTGTATATCGCCTGAAATCAGCCGTAATCAGGTGGCTTCGGGTCAGCCGAACATGCTCAGCAAGTGCAGAAGGAGTTTGACTCAGCCGATCCAACATCTGGATCTGGTTCCGTCTATTCTTATAGATGCCAAACAGCAGTGAGTATATAGCCGAATGCCGCTGAGCAGCATTCGGCTCGGCTGTTCTGCTTGGTTCCTCTGTGGGACCGAGCAGAACAGAAAAATAGTTTAAAAAGTAGAAAAAAAAATAGAAAACGATTGTGTGGAGCTAGCAGTGACAGCGAGCTCCGCTCAACTGTTTTCTATTGGCCGGGCGGTTCTGCTGCCGTCAAAAATAAATAAATCCCCATAGGAAAGCATAGTTAGAATCCTATTGGCTATTTCACTTTGCAATAGCCAATAGCAAACTAGTTATTGCACCCGCCCTCTGCTGCTGTCAATCACCAGACGTGAACCTGATGGAGAATTGCAGGTCCCCCTCTGCTGATTGACAGCAGCAGTGAGCGGGTGCAATAGCTAGTTTGCTATTGGCTATTGCAAATAGAAATAGCCAATAGGAATCTAGCTATGCTTTCCTATGGGGATTTTCTTTTCTTTTTCGTTGGCTGCCATCAGAAGAAATAGAAAAAAAAACGATCGAGCAGAGTGAACCTTTCTGTGAGAAAGTGTTTCTCTCCCGGGCGGCTGGGAGCCTATTAGACTCCCAGAGCGTCTGGGGGAGGAATGACAGATGCGTTTCTGGTTACCAGGTAACCAGAAGCGACATCTGTCATTACACACTGAGAACACGGAGAGGCCGCTCTCAGTGTGTAATGACAGCGTCTCTGGTTAGCTGGTAACCAGGGACGCTGTTCTCTCTGCAAGTGGCCGGAGCCAGGCGTGAGATGACGGCTGGCTCTGCCCAGCTGTCAGAAGCAGGCTGTCGGTCAGAAGCAGGCTCAGCTCGGCTCAGTCGAGCTGAGGCATATGCCTTTGGCTCGACTGAGCCGCTCGGCCAACTTCGGGAGCTGTACGGGCGATAGGGAATAGCCCGTACAGCAGGCCTTCGGTTCTACTGATCCGAAGGGGTCCTGGGGCCCAAGCTAGCCGAAGGATTAGCCGATGCTACGTCTAGAGCCTTCGGCAACTTTGTGAATAGACCCCTTATTTTTCTAAAACAAAAATTCATAAAGCTTTTCTTTCGTTCTTTTTAGTGCACTTTCTATATTGGTATGCAACAGGTAATTAACTTAAGTCTGTAAAGTTTTGTTGAGCGCATTAAGCCTGATTTTTCTAAACATTCAGTTGGGTTAAGGTTTTTTTAATAAAAAATGTATATATTTTTAATTTTGCTCTTCCTGTGTAGGTCTTGAATTCTTTCATGATAAGAGGTCATTTATATCCACATGATCTGGGCAAATTTATCATCATCAGTAGGCATCTATAATGTGATGAATTTGCCTATCTAAATATTTTTTACTCAGGGATGATTTAACTTATAGGGATTAGAATAAGAATGCGTGTTCATAATGCAAATATAAGATAAGCAGAAGGTTGGTTGGTAATAGTTATAAAAATGTATGTTTAGTTTAAATGCAAAAATTCGCTTACATAGAACAATATTTAAAGATTAACTTTCCAGGGTTCCCTCTATGAATATGGCAGCTGTATTGCAAACAATGGCGCTACAATTGCAGACAGACTGTGCCATGCATGTGCACGGTAGTTGAAGGGACCCTCACATACTTGGTGACAGACAGACTTGCGCTTCATGTACTGAACTTCTTTGTATGTCTATCCTCTCTACCACTTTGCTGCTGTAAAGAAGCAGAAGGACAGGCATAGGAAGAAGTGCTGGTAGAATAGAGTTTGTGAAGTATATCCCCCCTCCTTCCCCCGCTACCACCACACTAGCAAACTCACATGCTTACAAAATTCTGCCCTTTCCACCACTCTCCCACCTGCATACCCCCTGCTCCTCCTCTCTCCATTCTTCCCTGCCCCCCTCACCACTCTGCAGG
>NW_017306493.1:23409-62394 GCF_000935625.1 Nanorana parkeri
CACCCACTCTTAGCACTCAGCCACATACACACCCCCACTCTCACCATTCAACCCTGCCCCCCTTCTCTCACCACTCTGTTGCATAACTCACACTCTCACCACTCTGCCCTGTTTCTTCACCATTCTGCCTCCCCCTTTCCTTCATCAGTTTGCCATCCCACACCACTCTTCTCCATCCCCACCTACCCCTTCTCTCAACCCTCTTCCCCTGCTCTCACCATTCTTGCCCACCCATCTATGGTCAGAGTAAGAGTAAGAACTAAAGCTCACTGGAGCCTCAACACACTGATCTGGGTTGTTCAGGCCTGCACTGACTTGTTGGGAGGGAAACACAAAGGGTAAGGAAGCACCTCTCACACCTGTGTGTGAGTGTAAAAAGTTGTGCCTGGCTGTCCCAAGCTTCCCTCCTCCCCACGTCCAGCTAGGTTACCCAAGCTTCGATCCAGCAGAGTAAACCTTTCCCTGCTCGGTTTTCCCCTTAGAAAAGCGTAGCTAGATTCCTATTGGCTATTTCACTTTGCAATAGCCAATAGCAAACTAGCTATTGCACCCGCCCACTGCTGCTGCAGTTCTCCATCAGGTCCCCGTCTGGTGATTGACAGCAGCAGGTGTCAACTACTTCTGTCAAATTGACTCTTTCTGTGTGAGACACAATGACAGTTTCAGACTGCTGAGGCTAGCTTGCTTGTAAATAAAGACATGAGATCACTATGAGTAGCTATCATACAACATATAACACTGTCATAGACGGTGCAAACCTGTAACAGGTGCTAATTCTTCTAGGGGCCATTCTTTTTTTTTTTACATAATTCCTTTTTTATTGAGGAGCAATTTTTAACAACACATAGTGGTCTATTCACGAAGCTGCCGAGGGCAGCCGAGTGAATGGCCGATCTGAAGTGAAGTGAGCCGAACACTGTTCGGCTATTCACTTCAGGCTGGTACGGCTGATTTCAGCCGTACATCGGCTTGCTTCGTGTGGCTTCGGGTCGGCCGAACATGCTCAGCTCCGCTCAGCATGTTCGGCTGACCCGAAGTGCAGAAGGAGTTCGACTCAGCCGATCCAACATCCGGCAGGCTTCTCACTGCTGTTCGGGCTATTCTTAAAGATGCCGAACAGCAGTGAGTGAATAGCCGAATGCCGAGCACAAGGGAGAAGCATTGCTAGTTTACTATTGGCTATTTCAATTTGCAATAGCAAAGAGAGTAATCTCCCGATGCTTTTCTATAATAAAATGTTTATTTTTTTTCTCTGTCAGAATAAAGAAAAAAAGACACAGCGGTGCTTCTCTCCTTGGCGGCTGGGAGCAGGAGACTCCTGGGCCGCCAGGGAGAGTTAGTTTGTTTGGAGATCAGTGCCCCTGGTTAGCAGGTAACCAGGGACGCTGATCTCTCTGAAAGTGGCCGGAGCCAGCCGTAAGATCACGGCTGGCTCCGCCCAGCTGTCAGAAGCAGGCTGTCGGCCGGCCTTCGGCTTTCAGCACGGCTCAGCCGAGCCGATGCATATGCGTTCGGCTCGGCTGAGCCGCTCGGCCACGATCGGGAGCTGTACGGACTATTGTGAATAGCCCGTACAGCACCCCTTCGGTTCTACTGAATCGAAGGGGTCCTGGGGCCGAAGCTAGCCGAAGGATCGGCCGAAGCTACGGCCAGATCCTTCGGCAGCTTCGTGAATAGACCCCATAGTTATCAACAAACAGGTGAGTAAGATCGTACATGTGAAAGGTTACATTGTAAAAGCAATGCGTAATCACATGAATAGGGAAAACATTAATGAGTAAATGGAGGAGAGAGGACAATTTAGGGAGTATTTATGTATGAGCTCAAAAATATAGGCAGATGAGTTGTGAAATGCTTTTAAATCAAAGCATAGTAACATTATTTTGAAATTGATTGAAAGTCATTAAAGAAATGGACAGAACAGGATGTAAGATAAATAGTGGGTTGAGAGAACCATGAAGTGTTACGTCCATTGTACCTGTTGGATAGAACTATCTTAGATGTAATACCTAGATTTGTTCCTGGATAGGCAAGATCCATATGATATCAAGATACACATTTCCAGAAATTCAAACCATTAGAAAACATAACAAAAATGGAAAGTTGAAATTAACAAACAAATGTCGGGTTACAACTCTCATCAATCCTAATGTTAGAGAGAAGTAAGTCACCAGTCTATGGGGTCTATTCATGAAGCAGCCGAAGGATCTAGCCGTAGCTTCGGCTGATCCTTCGGCTAGCTTCGGCCACAGGACCCCTTCGGTTTAGTAGAACCGTAGGGCTGTTGTACGGGCTATTTACTATAGTTCGTACAGCTCCCGAAGTCGGCTGAGCGGCTCAGTTGAGCCGAAGGCATATGCTTCAGCTCGACTGAGCCAAGGTGAAAGCCAAAGCTGGCCGAGCGGCCGGCCATTGCCCAGCCGACAGCCTGCTTCTGACAGCTGGGCAGAGCCAGCCGTGATCTTACGGCTGGCTCCAGCCACTTGCAGAGAGATCAGCGTCCCTGGTTACCAGCTAACTGATCACACTGATCTCCAGACAGCAAAATCTCCCGGGCACTCTGGGAGTCTCTTGCTCCCGGCCGCCCAGGAGAGAAACACTGCTTTTTTTATTCTGACATGGAGCCGTTGGCTGTCGTCAGAATAAAAAAAAAAATGTCACCATAGGAATGCATTGCTAGATTCCTATTGGCTATTTCAATTTGCAATAGCCAATAGCAAACTAGATATTGCACCCGCTCTCTGCTGCTGTCAATCAGCAGAGGGGACCTGCATTTCTCCATCAGGTCCCCACTAGTGATTGACAGCAGCAAAGGGCGGGTGCAATAGCTACTTTGCTATTGGCTATTGCAAATTGAAATAGCCAATATTAATCTAGCAATGCACTTCTATGGCGAAAATGTTTTTTTTTTCTTTTTTTTGACGGAAGCAGAACTGCCGGCCAATAGAAAACAGTTGGGCGGAGCTAGCTGTCACTGCTAGCTCTGCACAATCGTTTTCTATTTATTGTTTTGTACTTTTTTTACTATTTTTCTGTTCTGCTCGGTCCCTCAGAGGGACCGAGCAGAACAGCCGAGCCGAATGCCGCTCAGCGGCATTTGGCTATTCACTCACTGCTGTTCGGCATCTATAAGAATAGACTGAACAGCAGCGATTAGCCTGCCAGGAAGTTCGGCTTAGCCGATCCTGATGTTGGATCAGCTGAGTCGAACTTCTTCTGCACTTCGGGTCGGCCGAACATGCTGAGCATGTTCGGCCGACCCGAAGCCACCCGATGTACGGCTGATTTCAGCCGATATGCGCCTGGAATCAGCTGTACCAGCCTGAAGCGAATAGCCGAACGGCGTTCGGCTGACTTCGCTTCAGGTCGGTCATTTACTCAGCTGCCTACGCCAGCTTAGTGAATAGACCCCTATGTATTTTTAGACCTTTTTGCACTTAGGTTGCACAATCCACAACTTCCAAGGTGCACAACATTTATTATGAGAACCATTTTTCAAGGCTAACATTCTTTTACATAAGAAAATAAGTACTGATATTTCCTATTACTTCTTGTACCTCTGGAGTTAAGGTAGCTCCCCAGCACCTTGTGATGTCTAGTTTAGCTGCTAGAAGCACATGAGTTACTACTGTTCTATGAGCTTTATGAAGTGTTTTAATGCCAAATGTGTAATAAGACCAGATCCACCACTGGGCATATGAAGGATCCTGTTATCTCTGAAATTGATACAAAAACTGAATTCTAGTAGAAAGGTTTTGCAGAACCAAAGAATGTGTATAAAGGACCCTTTATCTCTGCAGTGTCTCTCACTTCGCTTCAGGTCGCTCATTCACTCGGCTGCCTACGGCAGCTTAGTGAAGCGACCCCACGGTTTCTCTATTGACATTTAAAATAGAAGTGCATTGCCACCCTTCTCATCGTCAGCAGTAATCTGTAAACACATTTCTCTATTGTTCAACCCGAACCCTAGCTGTTTGAGGTTCATCGAATGGGCAAATGAAATAAGCAGATTTGACCTGTTCACCCGCCTGAACCTTTGGCTGCTGCTGCAACTGGAAGTGATTTATTTAGTGGCAGTATCACTACTACCAATACAAAAATGACTTCCCAGCCCGCACACTGGCTGTTATCATCAGTGAGATCATTGACCAAATATGGTCATGACCATATTTGATGGATGACATCATCCAGCATCACTGGCCAGTTTGTTGACATTCAGCAGCCAACTGGAAGGCAGTCATTCGTGGTGAGAGTTCATCAGCAGCAAGTTTGTAATGAAAGGGTTGTGGAGCCTCTTTCGGTGGGTTGTTGTCACTGGGCAACATGTTCGACAATAGATTTACTTGGTGGGACATTGTCACAGTGTGGGTATATTTTTTTACATTTTCTGTTGTATTGTAAGTGAGTAAATAAGGCTGATATATACCCCTTATTCATTCAACGAGGGGTGCACATATCTGGGGGTCCTATTATTTTAAAGGGGGCCCTTATTCACATGTTCATGGGGACATGGTGCCTTGCGGGGGGAAGTGGGGAGCCCTGGCAATGTAATGCGCCCTTGCGTTATGAAAGGTGAGTGGATCACAGCTGCGGATCAAGTCAAGAAATAGTGCTGGGTATGGCAATCAGGCTAGAACCCCAGGCGTCTCTCTCAATCTTGACGGAGAGTGAGGGGTGCCTGCATCACCTGCCACAAAAGATAACTATAAGGAGTGACCTACTATTGGTTATTCAATTCATAACCCAGTGGGGTCTATATGCATCAAAAGATACGGCAATGGATAATAGTAACAGTTCTGAGTTATGGTAGTATGATCAGTGTCAGATAGCAGTAGGTTCAGGATTTAGCCAGGTTTAAGCAGATAACATCAATCACAGTTCCATAGAGAAAGATACTCAGTCAATCCAGCAGGCTAAATGTCATTCCCCCACCAGGTACAATACTTGCGGTTTGGGGCTGGGTCCCCTAGTCTCCTGAGGATGAAGTGGAGGTGGCTGGTGCAAGGTAGCTGGAGATCCTGGAGTGCAGAGGGGGTTTTGAGGCTCCTGGCGTCGGTGGGGCATCAAACCCAATAGTGGAACGCTCTCATAGCGTTCATGTGACCCTTATATAGTCCGCGGATGCGGAAGTGGAGCCATGGAGTGTGCGATCCATGGTGGAACGCATGGAACCTCCCCTTCAGGGAGGGAAGCGCCCCACGTGACATGGCCGATGCGTTCCACGCTGGGACGCAGACGGCTCGCGGTCGGTAAGGACATTACAGGCAATATATCCTCCACATATTAAAAGAATGTGTCCTGGAATCGTTTAAGAAGGGGGGAGGCCACTCTCGCTGCTCCTCTCTTTCTTGGATGCCTGGAGAAGGGTGTAGCATGAATTTTGGGGGATTTTTTTTGTTTTTGCCTGGGGTCCCACTTATATGCCAAGAGTTAACAAGTATTTCACCAGCACACCAAGTATCTTCATTTTATTGATCTTTATCACCTTTACTGACTTTTTGGCATCATGTTAAACAAATAATACATATGTGTTATTTGTTTAATATGCTGAAACGTCAATAAAGGCATTTTCGGGCGAAGTTCCATGGTGTGCTGATTAAATACTTGCTAATTCTTGGATTCATGCAACGCCAATCGCAGATCACTTCAGCCCCCCCTCCTTTCCATTTATATGCACACCCGTATGAAGGATAAGAGTCTACTAACAATTCTGGAGGGGACCCCATATTTTTTTGTGGGTACCCCTTTAAATATCTATACCAGACTCCTATCTAGGTTAAGAGTCTAGTATGGATTTTGGGAAGGACCCCATATTTGTTTTTTTGATGCAGGGCATGTGTCCTGGTAAAAAAAAAAAAAATTGATATGCCCCCTTCCCAAATCCATACCAGACTCTTATCCTTGGTAAGGGTCTGGTACAGGCCACATGTCCTCAACATAGGGGAAGAAACATTGTCAGGGCCCCCTTGGCAAAACACCATGTACCCTCGTCCCCACATCCCTTGATGTGGTGGTCCGCAAGGTGGACCAAATCTGGAAGCCCCTTTATATAATTCGTTATTAGGATTAGCTAAAGAGCCCTGTAAATTGCATAGGGTAGAGAAGAAGAGAATAATACAGCCAAGTTCTTTTGCAGCAGATAAGATTATTCAGGTCATCAGTGAGGATTGAGGAAACATCACCACAGCATTAGGACTTTCTGGAAGCCTAAAGTTTGGAGTGGCTGGACTCAGCATTGGTTTCAGATAGTTTTTTGTAAATGCTTGTATCTTTTTTGGTGGTAGGACAACTTTTAGATAAATTCTTGAGCTGAAAAAAAAATTATTCCATTAGATGTTTAAAGAATGTACATTCTTTGAACATCTAATGGATGTACAAAGAAAGTAGAATCAAATTCTCGTGCAAGTTAAAGAATAGAACCAGCCAGATTTTACAACCAGTTTTATTTTAATTACATCAGGTTTGATGATTTATCAGCTTGTTTAATCTCCTGGGAATCTATCGCCAACATACTAACTCTGTGCAAGACTACACACACACACACTAGCACTTTGCACAAAATATTAGCTGAGCAAGACATTCCAGTCACAGGAAGGTTACGTTGGGACTGCTGTGGATATACTGTATCTCTTGAATGACACAAAAAATGTGTTTTGCTGAAAAGTGACAGAGCATATTGGAGTCCACCTAAAGCTAAGTTATACAGAAGATATAAATTAGAAGTCTTTCAAATCCTGGGTGAAATGCAAACTAGACCAGTATTGAAATTTCCTTTTTTCAACTTTCAAGTCTAGTAGTAAGTTCAAAAATAAAATTACATTAAAAAAAGGTATGTGACAGGAAGACAAAAGGGTTTTCCACTCCTTGTTCCTCCAGGACACAGTAGTGACCCAGGGGTCGGTGGAAGAAACCACAGCATGGGGCAAAGGATGTGAAGAATCATTAGGTAAAGACTGCCGAATGAGCGGCAGGACAGATGAGTATAAAACCTCTAGTTATGCAATTCCTGGTTTGTCTTTTAAAAAAGCAACAGAGCCACTCTAAAGAAGTAGTGTCTAGGTTGCATTAAATTGTGAGAATAGAAGATGACCATTGTAAGCAACCTAGTAAGTATTATAGTTTTTTCCTGCCCTGGTCTGGGCACTATATACATACATATACAAAAGAAATTGAAGTTACTATACTGAATAGCATCATGACATATAATAACTGCATATATTTATCTATTATAAATATATCCCAGGTAGTCTGAGATTTAGAGAATACATATGATATTTTCCAGGTTTAGAAGAATTTTATTTAAGAATAAAAAACAAGCAAATGGAAATGCAACAGCCTCCATCAAGTGATTTTTACATTTTAAAAAAGGAACCAGCTGAAATTTATGGGATTATTCACAAAAGGGTGAAGAGTTTGGAGAAGACAGGAGAAGTGAACAATTTAGGACAACATCGCTGATTTGGAAAAATTCTCCAATTCAGCTCACTTTCCAGTTCAGCTATGATGTCCTAGATCGTTCTCTTCTCCTGCATTCTCCAAACTCTTCACCCTTTTGTGAATAACCCTGTGTTAGAATCCATGTTCATATTTCTCTGAGACAACGGCCACAAAATCTAAAACTCATAACTGCTAATAATCCCTGCTGGCCTTTTGTTGCCTTTAAAAATACCACTTGGACAATAACGTCCAATAACTTTCACTAGCAAATGCCTCGTAAACTTTCAAAATACATTGGCTAGGACATATGAAGAGCTCTGAAGGTGACCATAGATAATGTTATCAATGACCTATCTTGTCAAAATTATCAGGATTGGGCAATAATAATGCCCAGAGATATTAAACAATTTTAAAAAAAGAGAAAATTAGGAAAAGCTCTGCATCCTGCTGGTCCCTTAAATATGTAATAGCATTATCACTAGAAATACAACGTTTCTATTTTTTGGGGTGCTTCCATGATAATTGCTATATTTCGTATTTCGTATATATTTTGGTTTGCAGTGGCAGAGAATTGGGGTTGCAGCTCTGTACTCTAGACCATACAGTACATAGTTGTTTCTGCTCTCCTGGTTTCATATGTCAAAGGTTTAGGTTTTTTTCCTAGTCATTTAGATTAAAGTTGAAGATTTCTCTGATATGTGTAACCCCATATCTCTATTCAGTTTCATTATCTGATCTTGTCTTCCTCCATTGCCTCCTTTGGTGTCTCACTGGTGTTTCCAAAGAATTGCTGTATGCCTTTTTTTGTCTCTCTTGCTCCCTCACGCCTTCCTTATCTCCCCTATTTCAACTCCATCTATGCCTTTAATCTGTTTTCTGTCTGGTGCCCCAGGCTCTTCCATACACATTTACAGAACCTGTTTTGAAGCCTTTATTAAGCTACAAACATTAGTAAATGTTTTAATGTATACCAAAATTAGCTCTTCTGAGTAGATACAATTGATTTAAAAAAAAAAAACCATCTTCCAATCATATATACTAACAGCAAATACATTCTTTGTAATTCTATACTAAATCTAAATCTTTAGCTGGTATGGGAAAAGGCACCTTTATACTTTGCAATATGTATAAATGATTGGCTGGCAGCTTCACAATTTTTCTATTTGCAGTTTTAAAAAATCAAGCTTCTTTGCTATTTTTCCCTTTGATCTAATTACACATAAATTATTGTTTAATCCACAGCTGTGAAAAGTGCTCCAACAGTTTTCCCCATGGCGCCCTGTAAGACCTCATCCCCAGAAGTCACCATTGGGTGCTTGTCTACCGGCTACCTCCCTGAACCTGTAGATGTCACTTGGAATTCAGGCTCTATAACTACTGCAATTAAAAGTTTTCCAGGCGTACTCAGTAGACATGGGAACTATATTTCATCCAGCTATCTGACTATTCCTACATCTAATTGGAAAAGTAACAAATATACATGTAATGTGAATCACAAGGCCTCGGGTCAAAACATCAACAAGGATATACCAGGTAAGAGCAAAACTATTTCTTGGTATTGGAATATATATATATTAGGAATGCACCATTTTGTTTCCAGACAAGTACCGATACGCCAATACCAATTACCAGTGTCTTTATTTTGTGTCATGTGACAGTTTTTCTAAAACAATACAGACTAATGATTTTAGGACAGTGGGGAAGTGCCAGGGCCCGGTCCCAGCTGCAAACACTGCACCCCTGGTAGTTATGCCACTAATTCCAAGCTGTAAAGGGACTACAAATCCCAGCAATACATTATACAGCAATGCAGAATAATACCATCAGCTATTGAGGACTACAAATCTCTTCAGTCAGATAACATGGTACCATGGCTGGGATGAGGAGGAATGCTCTGCAGTCAGATAACCTACCATGGCTGGGATGCGTAGAAATGCTCTGCAGTCAGATAACATGTACCATGGATGGGATGTGGAGGAATGCTCTGCAGTCAGATAACATTGTACCATGGCTGAGATGAGGAGGAATGTTCTGCAGTCAGATAACATTATACCATGAATGGGATGAGGAGGAATGCTCTGCAGTCAGATAATGCACCATGGCTGAATGAGTAGAAATGTTCTGCAGTCAGATAACATAGTACCATGGCTGGGATGAGAAGAAATGCTTTGCAGTCAGATAGCAAGGTAACGTGGCTGGGATGAGGAGGAATGCTCTGAAGTCAGATAATGTACCATGGCTGGGTTGGGGAGGAATGCTCTGCAGTCAGATAACACCTTACCGCTGCTGGCTCTCATTGACTCTGTGGAGAGGAATTGTACTATTGTGTCATGTTACTATCAGAAAAATGGCATTTTAAATTAGCCAATTAATGGATGAAGTTCATCTTTTTCTGTGTATGGAGTATAGATAACTAAAGAGTATCAGCATAACAGACAGGCAATTCCCATATATAAAAGATGGTCAGCAGTGGTAACACATGTCTCGTGTGACAGTTTTCCATTTAATTCTCAGTGAAATCACCTACAAGCTATACCTGTTTCAGATCACACAATAAACTTTGTTTAGGTATGGTAGCACATTGCACTGCAGTTTGGTGCCTTAGAAACCATTGCAAAGTGGATGGTTTTCTTCTACTATTGTTTAAATATTTGTTATTCCTTTTAGATCTACTTTTAAAATTGTGCCAGTCCTTATGTCAATCTATCATTTCAACTAACTTTATTCATTATATCGAAAGTTTTTCCTACAGATATCTTCCACAACACTCCTAATATTGAAGTCCTGCTTCCTTCTTGTGGTAATAAAGATGAAGGGGATATGCCAGTAGTGTGTCTTGTATCATATTTTAAATCCGAGAAGCCCATTGTTATTTGGCTTAATAATGGAAAACCTCTGGAAACCATTGCTACTGACTTAAAGCTTTTACAGGGTGACAACGTTTTTTACTTTGCAAAAAGCTCATTCAATATCAGCGTGGAGAGCTGGAACAGCTATGATGAATATACATGTCAAGTGAAAACTATAACAGAAAATTACATGCAAAATATTAGCAAATGTTCAGGTAAAAATATAGCAAATGTGAATTATTTGTTAACGTGTTAGTCTACTAAAAAGTGACCTGGTTTCTTATATCTCTCAGGAATTATGGTAGACACAGGAACTCACAGGTTTGCAAACTACTGTGGCAATTTTAAAGTGTCCCATTCTTCTACTGGAATTTTACACTTGGAGAGTTAAACATGAAACGTGGCAAAACACGCCTCTTAAAGTACAAAGAATAAGAGGGGGATTATGACTGGGAGCTCTACTATGAGTTGCCAATTCATCCACCTATTAGTTCCCCAACAGACACTCCACAAAGTCTATGCAGTTGAATATCTTTTGTAAATTGCTGTGCACAGATTATTACATGTAATGGATGCACTGTGGGTCTGCTAGCTGCAACCACAGATGCTTTTGATTTGAGGTCTCCAGTTTTGTGTTGTAGAGGACAAGGAGAATCTTGCAAAAAAATGTATTTTGAAATTTCAACTCCACTTTAAAGTACATGTCCAGCCATTTTGTCTTGTTTTGTATAGTTCAGGGAAGGGATAACACCTCTGTCAGGTATTTATTTGCTTTCTCTGTCCCCTAATTTCCCCACATTTCTTGTCCAGAGAGGAAGTAATGGTCAATCTGCCCTGTCGGGAGAGTGTAACAAAACACTTATTTTGGGGAGTAAAATGGAGAAAGGTTAGAATCACTGTCAAGGTATTATTACTGTCTGTGACTTCCTGCTCCAGTGACAACCTCTACACCCATTTATCAGAGGGACAGGAAGTGAGGTAAAACGTCAACAATTGTACCACAGACAACAATAAAAATGTAACAGACGTGCTTACTTGTTGTAGGTCTATCCAAAGCTAAAAAAAAATAAGCTTTGGCGGGAGTGGGTTTTATGTGTAAATCTGTTTTCACCTTATTTATAAAGTCAATAGGAAATAGGACATTAACAGAACTGAGTCTGAAAACACTGTTTTGTTTCATTTAGCTTCCACAGCCATGTGAAAGGTTCATTGTACCAATTCAGAAATATGCACTTGCTTTTTGTTGTTATTGACTATGCCAAATATTTATAGCTGGCTAAAGCTACCCAGGAGTGGAAATTGAATGTTCTTGGAGACATTAGGGTTGCTCACTTTAAAAGTTACATAGTTACATAGGGGTCTATTCACTAAGCTGCCGTAGGCAGCCGAGTGAATGACCGACCTGAAGTGAAGTGAGCCGAACACTGTTCGGCTATTCACTTCAGGCTGGTACGGCTGATTTCAGCCGTACATCGGCTGAAATCAGCCGTACATCGGCTTGCTTCACGTGGCTTCGGGTCGGCCGAACATACTTTATTATTAGGAAACACAATTTTTAGTTATCATTGCAATATTTACCTTAGATAACCAGTTTACCCAAAAGTGATAGGTAAGTTTTTGGTGGATTATTATAGAGATCTCCCTGTCTTAGTTGCTGTAGACCTGGGCATTTTGGGTGTTTCTGCCCTTGCCTACCCTTGGGTGCTCCATCATCTTTTGGTCCTCTTGTTCTCCATAGGAAATATAAAATAAAACATTTTAGGACAGAGGAAACTCCTCATAAGAATCATACTTCCCAAAAGTCCTGGATTTTGCAGTTCTGTCCTGGGATTGTACCCATAGATCTGGTCTGTGTCATATTCTTTCTCTGTCAGGTGGAGTAATCTAATACCCCACATGTGCGCTATAGTTCCAGCAGATGGAGGCAGTGGCAAGGGATACAGACATGAAGAGATACGTTATTTAATGAACAGCAATGACCCCTCACTGAACAGCAATGACCCCGAATGACACCAATTACCCCAACTAAGCACCAATGACTCCCACTGACACAAATTACCCCAACTAAACACCAATGGCCCCCACTGACACCAAAACCCCTCCCCCACCCTAACCACACCAACTATTAGTGTACCACTCACCCTCAGTTGAGCATCATTGCCCCCCTCTCCAGCCACAGAGCATAAGTGCCCCCCTCTCTCCCCACAGAGCTCCAATGTCCTCCTTCTCCCCCCACTGAACACCAATGCCCCCATCTCCCCCAAAGAGCACCAATCCCGATTTTCCGCCCACTGGAGTATTTTTTCACTGGGGATTTTTTTCTGCCTTTGACCATTAAGACTAAGGGGTCTATTCACTAAGCCGAGTGAACAACCGGCCTGAAGCGAAGTGAGCCGAACGCTGATCGGCTATTCACTTCAGGCTGGTATGGCTGAAAAAAGGTGTATCTTCACTTTGCAAAGTGAGGAGGAGTATATAAGGTGAGTCTGTATTCATGTTAAATACCCAATCATGCGCAAAGAAGGTTTTTTTGCTACAACATGATTGGTTGATTGAAATGACCACAGCTTCATCTTATTTACTAACTTCAGTGAACATTTACTTTGCTAAGTGAATAATCTCTATTTCATTAGTACAAGAATACCATCATTTCTGTATTCAATTGTTTTGCTATAATCTATTTTTATAGACTGAACATTTCCCATTAAACACCATGGAGGAAATTACTAAAGGCGAATAGGCTGTTTACTTTGCAGGGAATTTGCGCTTTGCAAAGGAATCTTCCCTTTAGCTTAGTGAATGAGGTAAAGCACTGCTGACTTCCATCATCCAATCATGTGCAAGCAAAATACTGTTTTTTTTCCTTGCTTTTAATTGGGTATTCTTGCAAAGTGAATTTACACCACATTGACTAAGCTAAGGGAAAATTCCCCATCCAAAGTGCAAATACCATTATAAAGTGAACAACCTATTTAGTAAATCAACCCTTATGAGAACAATACGCTTGTATAATAATAACAGAAATAAAATAACATCTTAATATTATCTTTTCTTTATGCAACACCACAAACTAGTAATATCCGATTGGGTAAAAATAAAGAAAGAGCAAGTTATGATTTAATGGCATCCAATAATAATCAAACTTTCAATCTCTGAAACTTGTTTTCAATAATAAATCCTGATCAAACAAATATTCATTGCCCAGCAACGTATTTCTTTACATTTTTGCCCGAACACTTATAGTCACCATGTTTCATCTCTCTTCCTGTCCAGTCACAAGGGACAGAGCAGTCTCCAGCAGCTGTCCATCTACTAGCACGGAGAAGGGAATAAGGGGGAGCAATGAGCAGAGGATTTTCTTGCCTTGCTGTGCTTGTGTGTTTGTGGAGACACACATAGCTTACTAGCACACACAAGGGTAGCTCCAGAGGACCCTGCAAGGGGAAGGAGTTTCCTAAAACAGGTAATCAGGACCAGTGCTTAGCAGACCAGTTCATTTTTGCTCAGCTCCCGAAGCCGGGCCGAAATGAACTGAGCTGAAGCCTGTTAAGAAGAAACGAATTACCAGCCCTCTGTAATATAATTCAATATGTCCATTCATTGGGACAGATCGTCACAATGAAAAAAGCCAACTTTTCGGGACCACACCAGGGCGAATCAGGGCGAAAAGATGTCACATAGGACAGGTCATCACTGCGAGCACCACTGTTGTATAGGCCAGGAGCGTTGTGAGGAGTGCGGAGGGACTTTCTATCTATCTACATCTAAAGCCTGTTCAGACATTCACATCAGCCCTGTGTGGCCATTTTTTAGCCATACATCGGCTGCATTCAGCTCACTTCACTTCCCTTTGGGTCAGCCGAACAGCCTCAGCACGTTTGGCTTAACCGAAGGGAAGAATCTGTTCGCCCCAGCCGATGCAACATCTGGATCGGCTGTGGCGAACGTTCGGCAGTTTATTCTCTGCTGTTCACCCCTATTTTCATAGGGGCTAAGCAGAAGAAAGTGTCTGCCTCAACAGAATGAAAACTGATGTGTAAACAAAAAACGAATTCATACAGTTCATACCAGACCTGTTAGGAGGGACCCCCGATGTAAAAAAAATAATGGGGGTTCCCCCCCAAAGTCGTACCAGACCCTTTAAGTCTGGTAAGAATTTTAAAGGTGACCCAAACACCCAAAAATCTAAAAGAAAAATGTGTTGTCCCATGTTGACTGAATTCAAATCAATCATGATGAACAACGCCTGCCGACTCGCCGAAATAAATAAAGCCACGACGCCCGTGCCCCCATTCACTTATGGTGAACTCCCCCCACTAAATGACAGATTTGACACCTCTGATCACTAATGTAACCAGATGTGACATGATGACTTGCTCCGTCCATTTGTTTTCATGCCGTTTCAGGTCAGTGAGCTGCCATGGCATAAAAACAAATCGGCGGAGCGAGTTGTGACGTCACGGATTCTCCGCATTTGGCTTGGCTATGTGCTTCGGCTGCTGTACGGACTATTGTAAATAGTCCGTACAGCAGCCCTTCGTTCCGCTAAAGCGAGCCTAAGGTTCATCTAAATCTTTTGGCAGCTTAGTGCATAACCCCCTAAAAGTGTCAACAACAAGGAGGAGCATCCATTGTAAGTAGTCAGCATTTGAAATAATTTAAAAACCTTTTGACTTTTATATCACTTTAAGTTCTGTACGTGCCAACCTTTTTTTGGGGCTGTATATAGCCCTGCATAATTGTATTACATAGCTCAATACATACAAATGTCCGGTTGTCTTGGAATGATATATTCAACTTGCCCAACTCCACGTTACATACTTGAACCATATATTATTATCCTTAGAATTGGCCATCATGCTGGTCACATCATTTTGTATCAAAAAGAAACATTGATATGATGTAAAAATGTAGATGTTCCACAGCACAATGCATGGACTACCCACTGATTACTGTACTGAAACCGATGCCCCTGTCAGCAAACCCTTTAGAGTGACACTAAACTCAGGAGTTAAATTGTAAAAATGCATTCAGGTACCTCAACTATTAACAAAAATGTATCTTATTTGTGTATCACTCAGCTGTAGATCCTCCAATCATCTCTGAATTGGTGCTGACACTGCCCTTCCTTCTGGAGGGTGACTACTTTTGTTCCCCATGTACCCAGTGTGTGTTGTAAAGTAGTCACCGCTCCAAGCTCACTCCTGTAATGTACTACAAGGAGTGAGCTTGGAGAGGCGGCTACTTTACAACACACACAGGGACCATACAGAACAAAAGTAGTCACCCTCCAGAAGGAAGGGCAGTGTCAGCACCAATTCAGAGATGATTTGAGGCTCTACAGCCGAGTCATACACAAATAAAGGTGCCCATACACTCTGCGATTATCGTTCGGAAATCGTGCACACATGGTTTTTCTAACAATAATCGATCAGTTGATGGGAACCTAACGCTTTTAATTACTGTACTTCTTGCCAAATTCCCTCGATTGTTCTGGCTGGAAAACTTTTTTCAAATCGTATGAAAATCGATGGATTAATGGCGTTTTCGTACGAAAAAAACACAGCAAGAACGCTGCACGTGCTCAAATCAAAATCTGTTCTGTCGAGTGACAAAATTCGGTGGATTACTATTGCTAACAAACAATTATCGAAATGGACATTGGTGTGTGCATGATGGGGTATTTGAGTGCAAATCGAACGAGGGTTCGATGACGGCACGAAAAAAATCTAACAATAATCGCAGAGTGTATGGCCAGCTTAAGTTTCTTAAACCAGTTCAGTGACAGGTAAGTAAATAGGCCTAAAACAATACTACAATGCAAGGTCTCTCTTGTGCATTTTATACAGCTTGCATATGCAATTTTATCTATTTATGTAATGAAAATGAAAATGCATATGATAAATATAAGTAAAATCTGCTCTGAAACCTGAATTTAATGTCTCTCTATCCTCAGCCTGTCCAGCAAGCTTTCCCACACCAACTGTGGAGGTAGAATTACCATCCAGTAAAGATTTGCAATCCAGCAATTATATAATAAAATGCTCAGTTCTGGGCAATCCAGATCCCAATCCAAATCCAGATCCCAGTTCGGTATATTTAAAGTTTGATGGCAAAACATCAAATAAGAAAAGCACTAAACACACACGAGTAAACAATCAAAAGGTTGTATACAGTTTTGAAGTTACCAGTGAAGAATGGAAGTCAATTAAGGAAGTATCCTGTGTTGTGAAGCAGCCCTGCTCTATGCCGGAGGTTTCTGAAAAGAAAAAAAAAAGTAAGTATATTCCTCAGTAAACTTTCAGCCAATGGAAAAACACCAAACCTAAATAAAGGTTTACTAGAATACAAAACTCCCAAGCAACTTACATTATCTGTTGCAGCAATATAGAAAATGGGAATCTAAATTGTAATTTGTGTATGTGTGCTAAAAGAGGTGGACACATTATGTAGATTATTTTATTTAGAGGCTTCGGGACATGTGAACAGTCACACAAACCACTTCATTTTCTTTTTTATTTTGTTAAACAATTTTGACTGGTACAATGCAAAAAAAGACCACACAGTTGTAAAAGGTATGCACAATAATAAACAATACAAGTA
Source organism: Nanorana parkeri (assembly GCF_000935625.1). Classification (NCBI taxonomy): domain Eukaryota; kingdom Metazoa; phylum Chordata; class Amphibia; order Anura; family Dicroglossidae; genus Nanorana; species Nanorana parkeri. The sequence goes on from NW_017306493.1 coordinate 40,299, forward strand.
GTCAAGACCTCACAGAAATGAGAACAACCTGATAACATCATATAACAAGGTAGATTCAGAATTGGTCACATAAATTACAAAGATATGGACATGAAACCAATCAGCGTGCATCCAATTATGGTGGAAAACATTTTCAACTTATAACAAGGTGCAAAAAGTCATGAGGGGGAAATAACCAGACCAAATGAGCCTATGATGTCCAGGGGAACCACCTCAAGACCTCAAGCAACCTGGCCATTTCATTTTCTGCTTAATGCAAAATTACAGTTTTAGGAGATTGGGTACACACAGATTAATGGTCTGTATATCTGATCTGCATGTACAATGCTAATTCATTCGACTTGTGAGATACAATTCATAGGGAGCCAATAACAAAGAATAATCTAAAAAAATGTTTTTAAAAGACTAAGCTGATAAAACAGAGCAGATCCTGCTCCTAATTAACAAAGGGATAGCCAATTAAAAGATAAAATAACAGAAAAGGGTTTTGCTGCAATATTGAACTTTGTACACAGATTTTCCCCACAGTACTTTTTTTCTGCCACTAGATGTCCTTATTCTGAGGGCCAGCATCATTCAACCCACCTCCTCTGAGCCCAGATTATCATGGACCCACCTCAGTCTGTTATTGAACAGTGAAAGGAGAAGCAGCAGAGCAATTAACTCATCTCTCTTTATTTTTAGTGCTTATTCTTATCAGCAGTCTTCTTTTCAGCACATGAACGTATTGACTCCTTGTACTGCTTCCACCTCTAAGGGCTTGTTCACACCAAGCGCGGAGCAGATCCAGACCAGAGCAGATCCAGACCGGATCAAAACTGCGTCCAATGTGTTCCTATGGTATTTTGACCTCCAGTTCACATCGCAGCGTGCGGATCCAGACCAGATCCAGACCAGATGAAAAAACTGCGGCAAGCCCTATTTTACCTGCTCTGGATCTGGTCTGGAACGCATCAAAAACGCATCTAAAACGCATCAAAAACGCAACGCAATGCAACCCAATGCAATTCAATGGGAAAAAATAACCATAAAGAAAAAAAACCTCTATGGTCATCTGTCATGACCTAATCTTCCTTTGTCACTTCCTGTCTTTGGAAGGGACACATCACATGCAAACATTCCTACCTAGATATCGACATGCGGGTGTATGAAAAAAACTTGTCTGGGTGTGCACGAAGGTCTGCATATAGAGTCCCAAACTGGCCCTTTGGATCTCTTTCTCTCATCAGTGGGTGCACCCAAAAGCGACGTCTCCTTACAGCACTTTGGCGTAGCAGTATAATAACCATCACCAGGAGCATGCCTGCATCCCATGGATCCATGTTGCAACAATTTTACATGTGAAACAAGGTCAGAGGAAGCAGGAAATAATCGGAACAGCTAATGAAAGGTCAAAGGTAAAAGGAAATGACCAAATAACCTTGTTAGCTTCCTGGAAAAAATGCATCAAAAACGCATCAAAAACGCGTCAAAAACGCATCGTGCGTGTGCAGAAACCTGACCGGATCTGGTCTGCATTTGGTGTGAACAAGGCCTAACAGTCAAGTTCTGTTGTACAGGGCCCTCAAGAGGCTGATACCCTTGTTCCCAGTTATTGTCATCTGCATGAATGGGGAATTGGACCCCTACCTTCAGATGGACCAAAAATAAGGCAGCCCCAAGAAAATGCCTGCAAGGTGTCATAAAGATGCCCATCTAAACCTAGTTGTTATGTAACTAGTTTGAACAATATTTTTATGCATACATGTGCACATTGTGCTGGAGGTATAACAGTGAACATGCACAAATATGACAACGGTGGCCATAACAAGCACATGTACACAATTTCACATGCTGCTGTTTGGAATGAAGATCCCAGCTATGGATATTGTACTTATACATGTGCTGCCTTTTATGCTCTTGTAGCACAGCATTTTTTTCTTTTTGACATGCTGCTATAATGACTGTAGATAGTTGTACTCCTGTTTATCTTTCTTTTAGTAAATCAGGCCAACTATGCATAGGAGGGCTACTGTTATACTAAATGCTATGCATCATTGTTTTTATGTTGTAGATCTTGACAAGCCCCCCAGCATTAAAATTCTGGCATCTTGTTGTGATGGAAGCGACACAGGTACAGTGACATTGGTGAGCACAATCTCCAATTTCTGGCCGCAAATCATTTCAGTTAACTGGTTAAAGAATGGAGAACCCTACCCCAGCAGTACCCCTATCTCCACAATGACGGACAGCAATGGAAATTACGCTGCCATAAGCATACTGAATATTTCCAGGGAAAGCTGGGATCAAGAGGAAACATATACCTGTCAGGTCAATCACCAGGAAAAAATGTTCAAGGAGAATATAAGTAAATGTAAAGGTAAGTAGTGTTATTCTAGCTGTGTTTTGGGTTATGCTTCCTTTTCTTTTTTTTAGATAGTATGTGCCAATTTGTTTTGCAAAATAAAATAAATATATTATAATTAAAAGGATACAGGTGATATTGAAAATACTCCCCCAAAACTGTAGGAGACAAAGCAATAGTCTAAAGCGGAAGTGAAAAGGTATTCCTAAATTTGCATTAAATTCTGCGCAAAACAATGTAGAATTTACCCTGCAGAAAACATTAGTAATTTGGCAGCTGCAGAAATATTGTATAGTATATTCAAAGTATCAGAGAACCAGAATAAGCTACAAACCATGAGACACAAAGCAAGAGTTATCCTGCAGCAAACATTAAACATTTTGTAGCAGAAGTCAAGCTATGGAAACACTGTGCAGTAGTTTTAGAGTGCCAAAAAACACATGCAGCCTGTTATCACTGTAGTGCATGTAGACAAGCTGTAAAGCAGTGGCGGAACTACCGCCGGTGCGGGCAGTCCTGGGCACCCCCACAGCTTCAGTGGGGTCTGGTCCTGTAAGATGGGGCAGTGCAGGGTCGCCGTGTTAAAACACCGGGGCCCCGCACTGCCGATGGGCTTCCCAGTGAGGGGGCGGGTCCTGTGTCTCACCTCCCCTCCCGGCCACGTCCATAGTAACAGGGGGCGGGAGGGGAGGGGAGTCACAGGAGACGTGTGTGTGTCACAAGCCCCGCCCCGCCCCCTGCAGTGCACACATCGACACATGGCTGCTGCTATCCTGGAAGGGTGAATCCGAGCGGGGGAATGGGGGGGGGGCTCTTACTTCATGTAATTAGACATGTGGATTATAATGGGGAATAATACACTGTAATGTTCCCTATTATAATCTATTTCTCTGTTGTGTACTGCTACTTCATGTAATTAGACAAATGGATTATAATGGGGAATATTACACTGTAATGTTCCCTAATATAATCTATTTCTCTGATTAAATGATTACAGACAGCCCTCTGTTCTATCACAGTTTGAGACTACGTTAGAATGTGTGACCACTAATGTGGTCACACATTTAAACGTAATCTCGCCCAGTTTTTCGGCGGTGGAATAGGTGAGAACACCACCATCAGGGGGGTATGGCCGGTACCCATGTGAGGGGTCTGGGTAGCCTCTTACATGGGTATCAACTGTACCGGGGCAGTATGGCAGAGGTGACAGGGAAGGGGGTGGAGGAGGCCGGGCCCCAGCAGCAGCGGTTAAGAAGAGTTGGTAGGAGGTACAGGGAAAGGGATCCCGACTACCAGGCCAGCCCACCTGGGACCCTGCAGAGCCCACCATAGAGAGTCTCAGGTGGGCTATGCAGGATCTATGATGTGCTCTGCAGGGTCTCAGGTAAGTCCAGCATGCTACTAACCATGATTTAACCAAGGCTCTGTGGGCTCTCACCAGGGCTGTTTAACCCCCACAGAGCCCTGTTGGGACCCTACAAAGCCCTGGTGAGACCCTCTAGAGAGTCTCTGGGATTTCACCAGGGCTCTTTGGGATCTCACCAGGGCTCTGTGGGGTCTAACCAAGCTGGCGAGACCCTACAGAGCCCTGGTGAGACCCTACAGAGCCCTGGTTTAACTAGGGCTCTGTGGGGTCTAACCAGGACTGGTAAGACCCCATAGAACCATAGTTTAACCAGGGCTCTTTAGGGGTCTCCCCAGGGCTCTGTGGGGTCTCACCAGACTGGTTAAACCCCACAGAGCCCTGGTGAGACCCCACAGAGCCCTGGTGAGACACCACAGGCCTGAGTGGGGCCTCATGTTTAGGTTTCGCCTAAGGCCTCGCAAACTCTAGAGCCGCCTCTGGCCACTATCTAATAGCGGGAGGCTCCAGGAACGTCCGGGAGAGTTAGGCTGTCTGGAGATCAGTGTCCCTGGTTACCTGGTAACCAGGGACACTGATCTGTATGTACAAGTGGCCGGAGCTAGCCGTGAGATGACGGCTGGCCCCGCACAGCTGTCAGTAGTAGGCTGCCGGCCAGCCAATGGTCGGCTGTTCGGCCAGCTTCGACTTTCACCTGGGCTCAGTTGAGCCGAAGCATATGCCTTCGGGTTGACTGAGCCCCTCGGCCAACTTCGGGAGCTGTACGGGCTATAGTGAAGATTGTGAATATAGTGAAGCTACGGCTAGATACTTCGGCAGCTCTGTGAATAGACCCCTAAGAATTTGGTGTGAAGAATTTCTGTGTTTTCCCCTGGATCTGCTGTGAACCCATGATATTAGCAACTGCAAACCTCTTCCCCAGTAGTGTACAGTATATCTACTCACAAGAAGTATTGCTTGTCCACTGATTTATCTTACAACCTTTAAAGAGACTCTGTCTCCACTTTAAACATGATAAATTAGGAGTAAAGAGCACCTTTAAATACAGTAAATTACATAGTTACACACATGACCCCTTGTTTGCCAAAATGATTTGTAGATGTCTAGAAAGATTGTTTTAAAATTTGCTAAGGAATTCAACGCTTTTGGGAGTGTCAAATCTCTGATGGGCTCTTTAAAAAACAGTGGTCATACTACTGCTTTTTGACTGTCATGACAGTTGTGAAGGCATACAGTATCCATATTTGAGGGGAAAATATGTTTCAGGAATAATAAACATGCATGAGCCAAAAACAGAAAAATCTAAGAAATCTTGGCCTAAAGCCAAACTCCGAATAAACATTTTCTTAGCCCTTGCAAAGGGGCTACCCCACTGCTCTGCAAAGGATAAGTGCTTGTTTGCTGCCTAGGGTCAAAAATAAAAAAGTTATGCTCACCTGATCTTCCGAGCCAGCTTGCTCTTGCTCCCCTCCGCTGCAGTGGTCTAAGGTCCCTGAGATATCATGTTCTATACACAGTGTATAGGATGTCAGAATGCCAAGGGACATGCCATCGCTGCAGGGGAGGAGGAGACAGGCAGGAGGGTGCACTGTCACTGCTGGCCAGCTCGGAGGATTGGGTGAGTATGAAGGTGCCCATACACTGTGCGATTATCGCACGATAATCGCGGGAAATCCCGCGATCGTACGATAATCGTAAAGTGTATGGCAGTCGCACGTCTTTTGTCTAAGGAGCATGTTCGAAAACCAGCCGAAAATCTTACGATTTTCTGCTGGTTTGTGGCATGCTCGGGAGACAAATGCCGAACGGGCCGGTGTGCGCACGCGCACACTGCCCGTTCAGCATTGCGGTCATCGGAAGCACGCCCCTCAGGGGGGCGGGCTTTCGATGATCGCAAGTTCGATCTGCCTGTCCAAGATGGGCAGATCGTACGTTTTTTTAATTACTTTACAACCATCGCAAGACTAAGGTCTTGCGATGGTTGTAAAGTGTATGGCCACCTTAACTTTTTTATTTTTGACCCTAGGCAGAATCAAGCAGTTAAACCTTGCAATGTGGGGGTAGCCTCACAGCAAGGGTTCAGAAAATGTTACCTTCTTTAAAGGTAAATCCCAAGGGATCATTGTGTTGACGATTTATAAATGAGTATATTTCTTAGTGGCTTCGCTGACATGTTCCCTTACATGTTTCATATAGTAAGTGTATACTCTTATACTCCCAAGAGTAAGTGTAAGGGTATACTCTTTTTATGGTTATATTATTTATGTTATATTATTATAACAACAGAATGTGTGTGTGTACTTGTGTGTGTACATTAGTTTGAGGTAGACTCAGATTTATTCACAGATGGACCTCCTGGACCCTAATGAAGGAGCGTAGTTAATTCTTAACATTTGAATAAGAAAGAAAATTGTGTATGTGTTTTTGAGAGCTGCAGACCGACACGGCAGTGTCTATATATATTGTATGCTCATGAAAATATTGTGTAAATGATTATTGATTAATGACTAATGATTCATTGTTAAATAACTTTTTTTTTGTTTAATATATTTTTATTTCCATATACATGAATATAAACACACGTACATACATTCTGGGCACAAACATATATCAAAGACTTCATATCGAAGGGAAATTAATTCATAAACTTAACTATCATTCTCTATATATTTGGCAGAAGCTTCAACCTTACTTTATTACAACATAGACATAGCAATTCCCTTTATTTTACAAAACCTATTATTGTCCATTTCTACTGTTTTACCCATTTCTCCCATACAATCTAAATCTCTCCTCAGTTGTGGAGGGAAGGGAAGTCCAAATATTATAGGGATCCATGTAAACCCTTCCTTATTAACTAATCTCCCATATGTGCAGTTCTATAAAAATGTTTGTGCTTTCAGCCTTCTATCCCCTAATTGTGGATTCCTTTATAATATATTCCCCTTGATTTCTTTCCCCGCCTACCCTAACATGTCTATTCACGTGGATATATTCCCTATTTCTATGTGAACCCCTTACGTATATTTATAAAACCTGTGAATAACACACTAGCTTTCCCCCACTTGTGATGGGAACTATAGTACCCTTTAACCTTACTTCTAACATGCTCTTCTTCCAACTGGGAAATCTAATTATTTGTGTTCTTCTATGTGATATTTTAACCCATTTATTATAACCTAAATTTCTATTTACTAAACCTTGTGAAAATCCCTCCTAACCCTTTTCACTTCTAAATTAATATATTTATTCACCCTCGGACTTCCCTTCCTCCCACATTCTATCCTCCTTCTTCCCCTTACTTCCATACATATAGGTCAAATGCATTTATAATCTACTATAAGATAATAAATCCAGATACTGTTTGAGTTTAGCTATTTGCTTGTTGGCCCATTTGTTTCCATGACCCTAAAGAGGCTTCATCTCTATATTTTTTCATTTCCTCCCTAACTTTTATTATCAGACTCCTAAATATTTCGGACTTTCTATAAGACTCCCATTTCTCCCATATATACTCATGTTTGTCTTTTTTACCATTATCCTTTGCGATCAGATCCTCCATGTAGTCTCCCACCCCTCTAATGAGGGGGGAATCCTAGATTTCCAGCCCCGTGATATGTTTACTCTAGCCGCGGCCAATACAAATCTCAAAACATCTATCTTTCTATTTTTTATGGGGCCAGGGATCAGAGACAACAATGCAATTGCGGAGTCATTCTCCATGCTTAGATTACCTATGGATCGATAGACTTCAAATATTAATTCCCAAAATGCTTGAATTCTGGGGCAACTCCACCAGATATGCAGATATGTTCCCTCCTCTATACTATAGACTTGTGCGCCGTCAAAAATTTTGTTTCGTAAAATCCGTTATTTCGTTTTTCGTAATTTGTGTCCGGAACTAAATTCGGATTCGGATTCGTACGAAATACGAAGTTTCGTTAGTGTCGGTTATTTTTTCGTATCATTACAAACATTAGTTATGATAAAGTTAAAAAGCCAAAAAAATCCCTTTGTGAATATTGGAGGTTTTTTCCCCCGAAATACGAAATTCCGTTGACAAATTTCGGATCCGAATCCGAATTTCGTTGAAACGGAAATTAATCTAATATTAGTATTAGTACACCTACTACCTCTGACTCTGATATTGGAGTCGATCGATGGTATTTTTTTTTTTAATATATTTTTTATATATTAATATTAGTATTAGTACCTACTACCTCTGTCTCTGATATTTGAATAGATCGATGGTAGTTTTTTTTAATATGAAATACGAAATCACGGATTCGAATCCGAATTTTGTTGAAACGGAAACTAATCTAATATTAGTAGTACCTCTGTCTGTGACTGTGGTTGAACAGCATGACAAGATTTGTTTTAAAATCTGAAATACGAAATTCGGTTAACGAATTTCGTATCCGAATTTCGTTACAACGGAAACATGTGACTGGTGGTTGACCAATCAGAGGTTGTCTTCTGCTGTTGAGGGAGGGTTGCATTACAAACATGAAGTACGAAATTCCCTTAACGAATTTCGTATCCGATGCCGAATTTCGTTCGTACGGAAACATGTGACTGTTGGTTGACCAATCAGAGGTTCTCTCCTGCTTTTTAGGGTTGCATACATCACAGGCACGATCATGTGACGGAAACATGTGACTGTTGGTTGACCAATCAGAGGTTTTCACGATCATGTGACGGAAACATGTGACTGTTGGTTGACCAATCAGAGGTTTTCTTCTGCTGTACTACAGGCCCGAGCATGTGAGTTCCCTTTGTGGGATTAGCTATAGTAGTGGAGCAGATCACACGGTTTTTTGTCTGTGCATCTGAGCTAATATCTTTGCAATCCTTCTTTTCTTCTAGTTCATTTTAGTTGATATCTGTTGTAGTGACTTAGTACATCATCTGTAGGTGTTTATTTTCTGGTTTTATTAGTTTTTTGGGTGATAGTTAGAGATAATAGATTAATTTTATTTTTCTATTATTTTTTTTATTTCTTGTTACATTTATTTTAGAATTAGTTATTTCCTGCTATTCTAATAATTTTTTTGGACTTTTGCTGATTAGTTTGCTGCAATCAAAATCATTTTTTTGGTCTAGATTGTTCAAATTGTTTAATAAAAAAATGAGCAGCAAACAAGTCCAAAAAAGCAGGAAGAGTGTCTGGGAGAGGGAGAGCAATGAGCTCAGGACATGAACAGCAGGTGGGACGTTCTGTCTCTGAGCTCAGCTCACCTCCCATAAAGTTAAGGAGAATAGGAGTTAGAAGTGATGATGGTAAAGATCCTGGCAAACAGCAGCAGGCATTTGCATGTCGCAAGCTGTTCCAGGATCATTTACCTCCTAGAACCAGCAGCACTGTTCAAGGCAAAAGTGGTGCTACCACCTCTGCCACTGCTGCTGGTAGCATGGTGCCCATTGGTACCTTTTATGGAAGAGGGCAGGCCAAAAGGGTTCCCAGTTTACATTCATTTGTGCAGCCAAAGCTGGGGATCCTGGCCATGCAGCAGGAATCATGTCATGAGGCTGATGATGATGTCACCACTTCCAGCGCCATCACCATCAGCACTAGTACAGGGAGCTTGGCAGTGATCAGCAAGGAGCCTGAGTTTACTGCTTCTAAAGATCACTGTTCCATTGGCCATGTGGAAGAGGTGGAAACTGACATCGTTGTAGACGATTCAGATTTCCTGCCCTCTACCCATTTTGGCACGACCGACAGCCCAGGCAGTGTCTCCCCGCAGTCCCTAATTCTTTTCTCTCCTGAAAACTCCCCTGTCCAACTGCTTTCCAAGTCTCCAACACCAGAACGGGCCAATACAATCATTAGACCTCAATCGACCACAGCACCCAAAATCCCTGTAATGTTCAGGCCTCTTCCTCCTGCTCCTGCCGAACATCAGGAAGAGAGTGTGACCACTGCAGTGGAAGCGATTCCATCAGGCAGCAGTGGCTTCCGTTCCAGCATTTGGCAGCATTTAAAAAAAATGGGTGTTGGTCAGAAGGCCAAATGCAATCACTGTGGCAGGGAAGTCAGCCGGGGCCGAAACATAGGGCATCTCAGCAACAGTGGCATGAATCAGCACATGCGTGTGCACCACCACGCAGTGCTGTTAGGGGAGGAAAGTGTTGTGGCACCTCCTCCAAGTGCCAAAAGGGGAACCATTAGTGGCACCGCCACAGCCACCATGAGTGCCAGCGCCACCAGCCAATATAAGGCACAAAAGGATGCTGTTGCCATCCACCTGCATCCAACCCATACCAGCCAGGCCACCCTGGAAGATTTTGGTGGCTTTCAGAGTAAGGGTATGTCACGGGCACAGGGACTTAAAATAACCCGCCTAAGCGGCCAGCTCTTTGCAGTTGGAGGAGCACCTTTCAACATGGTGCCATCACGTAAGACCTTTAGCCAAACTGTGGTGCCAGCCTTATACAGGTCTTGTGTTGGGCTGCTCAAGGAGGAGATTGGAAGGGCAGGTGGACAGGCAGTGCACCTGACCACTGACCTGTGGAGTGCTGGTAGTGCCCAGCACGCCTTCCTGTCCCTGACGGCATAATCGTGGCAGGCCAAGCTGTCCCAGGATGTAGCTCCAACATCCGGATCCTCGTCAGCAGTTGACAAACAGGGCCACCGGTCCTTCCTCCTGCATGCTGAGGTGCTTGACGAAAAGCACACAGCCCGGAACATCCTTCAAGCCCTGCAAAAAATGCTGGTGCAGTGGTTTGGACAGGCAGACAGCAACTACAGGATTGGCTATGTTGTCACTGATGGAGGCAGCAACATGGTCAAGGCTGTAAGGGATGGCAGCTTTGTGGGTGTGCGCTGCTCAGCCCACATTCTCCACCTGGTGGAATGTGCTGCATCCCTGGCTGTGCTGATGGTGTAATTTAAAAATATTTCCAAAAATTTTGTTCATCGTTATAAATTTTGCCCATCCGGGAATGGGCTCCTGCCAAGTTTAGGGTGTCTTCCTTGGCGCCATCGCTGTGCGAGTCGAGTAGATCACATGGTTATTTCTCTGTGCATCTGAGTGAATCTCTTTTTTAAATGTGATCAGCAACGAGACTGAGTTTACTACTGTTTCACCCTTTGGAGAAGGTAGAATGTATTCCAAAGATTACTTTTTCCTTGGCAACGTGGAAGAGGTGGAAACAGGGTTTCCACTCAGACATTGTTAATAAAGGAGTCTGATTTCCTGCCCTCTACCCATTTTGGCACTACTGACAGTCCTGGTAGTCTCTCACCGCACTCCCCACTCCTTTTCTCCCCAGCAAAGTCGCCTGCCCAAACCTGTTCTGCTTTCTAAGCCTCCAACCTCAGAACTGGACAATACAAACATTAGGCCAAAAAACCATTACAGCACCAAAAATACCTGGGCTGTTCAGACCTTGTCCTCCTGTTTCTGCTAAACCAAAGGAAGAGACTGATAACCACTGCAGTGGAAGGGATTTCATCATTTAGTGTCATCGTTGGCTGCCGTTGCAGCATTTGGCAGCATTTTCCAAAAATTGGTGTTGGTCAGAAGGCCAAATGCAAGCATTGAGGCAAGGAGGTCAGCCGAGCCAGAAACATAGGGCATCTTAGCAATAGCGGCATGAGCCAGTACATGCGTGTGCACCACCACGCAGTGCTGTTAGGGGAGGAAAGTATTGTGGCTCCTCCTCCAAGCACCAAAAGGGGAACCATTAGTAGCACCACCACAGCCACCATCAATGCCAGCAGCACCAGTCAGTCTAAGGTACAAAAGGATGCTTTTACCATCCCGCATCCAACCCATACCAGCCAGGCCACCCTGGAAGATTTTTTCACTTTTAGTCCAGGTAGTTTATGTCCAGATTTATGTCCATAATGTTGGCAGGTTTATGTTACAAAACATCGATGTACATATGGGTGTATAAATAAAGCAATGCACAGCGGTAAAAGCAAGACACAGAGATATTTGAATAACTGATAAAAAATTGTTTATAACATGGTGACCTCCTCCTGCATTTCCACAAACTCCTTTTAGAGTCTCTGTATAAGGCTCTTCTGGCCGTGGAGGAAGGCAATTTAACGCCTTCGAGTGGAGCTGGCAATGTCCATGTCCTGTGACTCTTGAGCTATATGTACCCCAAAAATAATTATTTTTCAAAAAAGCCTATGTTTGTTTTAAAATACAAATATTTGTTTAAAAATCAAACAGTGCATACCAGAGGTTGTGCCCCCCTCCACATATTCCACCCCTTCAACATTGGGTGTTGCACCTTCAATTCCAGGGCTGGTGCTGGGGCTGTGGTTCAAGTTGTGGACTAGTAGTGGCCCTTCTTGCACCGGCTCTGCTACTCTTTCTCTGTGATATAGCAAACTAAAATCAATCTAAATAACGCAGAGATGACAATTAATATGGCATGTACTTCAAATTGGGTTAATGTGTAATGAGGTTTTGTATGATATTTGGGATTATTCTCAGAATTATCTATTTTTTTAGAAGACAGTAGAAGTGCAAAATGAAGGACACAATCGATGAAGTGGATAGTGTGCTGAATTTGAGAATATTTGCACATCAACTCTTTGGCACTACAGTACACATTGCTCACTTGTACTACATTCACCAAACTCTTCCAGCATTTGATGATATCACTTATTGTTCTTGATTTAGCTTCAACAGAAACAATAAAAGTTATTTTAGTACAATTTCTGAGCCTATGGTCATTTCTCAATGTTGGGTCAGACTTGATTGCACTAAGCCAAGACGTCATCGTGTACGAGCGCCAATTTTAACGATACCTGCCTGCGGTAATCTTCAGGATAAACACCGTCAGAGAGAGGGGGGGAAAGTCACCTTGCGAGCTAAGGTTTGCCACCGGGTCCTCTCCTCTCTCCTGATACTGTCGGGCAGTCGGTCCATGACCGAGCGCCAGACTTAGCAGAGGTAGACATCACAACCTGCAAAACCTTTTTTCAGGGAGGTTCCCGTCTCATTTCAGGGAGGTGCCCTTTCTGTGTTTAGGTTTTTTTATTACATCAGCCGTCGTCATAATATCAAAGAAATAATAATTAGAATATATATACACACATACACATACTGCACCCCCTTGTAACGCCAAAGCATGTTGTTGCAGCCGGTTATATACATTAGACTGATTTGCCACTATCCATGCATTTTAAGTGCACCCACCCAGCCATGATATTTACTTAGGGGTCTATTCACGAAGCTGACGAAGGATCTAGCCGTAGCTTCGGCCTAACCTTTGGCTACCTTAGGCCCCAGGACCCCTTCGGTTCAGTGGAACCGAAGGGGTGCTGTACGGGCTATTCACTATAGCCTGTACAGCTCCTGAACCTGGCCGAGCGGCTCAGTCTGAAAGGCGAAGGTGGCCAAGCGGCCGGCCATTGTCCGGACGACAGCCTGCTTCTGACAGCTGGACGGAGCCAGTCGTGATCTTACGGCTGGCTCCGGCCACTTGCAGAGAGATCAGCGTCCCTGGTTACCTGCTAACTAGGGACACTGATCTCCAAACAGCTAACTCTCCCTGGCACTCCGGGAGCTCCCGCTACCTGCCGCCAAGGAGAGAAACACTGCTGTTGTTTTTTTATTGTGACACGGAGCACATGTCAGAATTGAAAAAAAAAAGAAATTTGCCCATGTAATGCAGCTCCCGCTCCCGGACGGCGGACGCCAAGGAGAGAAACAGTGCTGTTTCTTTGTTTTTATTCAGACACGGAGCCCGTGTCAGAATAGAAAAAAAATGTAAAACATTTGACCATTCTAATGCATTGTATACAAGAAAAGAAAATAGAAGTCTATAATAGACTGCTGATCCTGGACAACACAGACGATGGGATTTTCTGCAATAGTCCTGTTTATCCCCGGTTACCTCCCACCTGTTCACCTGTTTGGTGATTGACTAGCCCAGCCCAATTGTTTCCTATTGTCCGCCGGCTCTGCTGCCGTCCAAGAAAAAAGGAAAAAAAAACTCTCCTGTGCGCTCTGGGAGCCTCCCGCTCCAGGCCACCCAGGAGAGAAAACCTGCTTTTTCTTTTTTTTTCTTTATTGTGACACGGATCAATGTCAGAATATTTAAAAAAAAATAAATTTGGGACCATTGGAATGCAATGCTACATTGCTATTGGCTATTTCAATTTGCAATAGCCATAGGAAACTAGCATTGTACCTGCCCTCTGATGATGGACCTGATGGAGAACGGCAGCAGAGGGCGGGTACAATGGTAGTTTACTATCGGCTATTGAAAATAGAAATAGCCAATAGGAATGTAGCAATGCATGTAAGTCTTGAAAAAGGGGACACTTGATTTTATAAGTTCTACCCCCATAGACTTTCATTGATTTAGAAATTAAACTTTAATTATTATAATTTTAAAATTCAAAAGAAACTCGTGTCTGTTCAGCCCATCATTAGTTATAATGAGGGAAATTTATAAAAAAAATGGAACCGACAGACCCCCATAGACTTTCATTGATTTAGAAATTAAACTTTTTAATTATTATAATTTTAAAATTCAAAAGAAACTCGTGTCTGTTCAGCCCATCATTAGTTATAATGAGGGAAATTTATAAAAAAAATGGAACCGACAGAATCTGGAGCATTTGCTCATGAGAACCAATCACACTATAGGTTTAATTTTCAAATGTAAACTGAACAAACTGAAGAGAAGCTGATTGGTTGTTGCCCTTTGCAAAGTATCCAAAATCTGTCTTTCCCATCACACATCTAACAACATTCAAATGTTTGGCAAATTTGCGGATGACCTCACCTACGATCTCTTCTTTGCGTGCATTTTTATTGCACGCAAACGATTAAACTATTTTAGTATATGTGCTTCTGCACGCGTATATGCGCGTAAATACTTTACCCGGACGTCTCTCTGTTCCATTCTGTTTTTGGGCATATATACGCTACGCAAATATACGGCTCCATACGCGGCTATGTGTATAGAGCCATTTATTTGCATATGTTGCATATGGTACACTCTCTCTCTCTATGCTCTTACAACTACCACAAATTCGTCCGGGACGAACTTACGCCGTAACTGCTTTCCGTCGCAGACACAGGCCCTATTAATGACGTATATTCGTCTGGATTCGTCTTGTACGAATCGGAACGAAGTTTGATGTTCAATGCGCATCTGCTGCTGTGCAATAGCCGTTTTGAACTTTAAACAGCAAAATTCGTAATATTTGATTCAATGGAACAATGTTCGTCCGTGGAACGAAATTAAACGATTTTCGCTAATCAAAACATTGATTGCATAGAACACTGCATATCCTACGTTGATTATTTGAGCAGTACAGCAAACTTCGTTCTGTTTCTTACAATAGCGAAGTTTCGGCCAGGGCGAATATATGTCAGTAATCGGACCTACGGCTAGGCCGGAAACCACAGTTTAGCCGGACCAATAGCGTAAGTTCGTCTGGGACGAATTTCGAGGCAAGAGAGAGGAGCAGGATAGGAGAGCAGCAAAAACAAGCAACATTTAAAAATCTTGAGAAAAAAAAGAATCAAAAAATGTCAGATTCACTTGAAAGTCAAATTGCAAGTACAAGTGGGACCCAGCAATGCAGAGAGGGTGAGGAGGTGCAAGTTGTTGCGAGTCAGACGGCGTCAGCGACAAAAAAAACGATCTATTGCCATGTCCATGGAGGAAATGGTGCAGATGGTTCGAATATTCACCAAAAAAGACTATGACTGCACAAAGGAGAAGTATGGCAGCAAAAATACGCGGAAGGAACAAGTTATTAATGATGTCATCTGCAGTATTTCCAAAAAATTTGGTAAACAAAAAAGCAAAGATCAAATCTGCAAGAGGTGGTTGGATTTGAAGAAACGAGAGGAGGACTAGCTCAAATCTATAAGACAACTTCTAAAAAGTAATTATACATTTTTTTTGGCTAAACATTTTAGATCATGTGTACCGATGTGTTTATTAGGTGGCCAAGCAACGAAGTTGAAAGGACACCTAATGTATCTGTTCAGATTATTATTGTTATTATTATTACGCCGCTTTTTTCTAATGCCTGGAACAAGTGCACAATGCTACAGCCCTAACTCAACATCATAACTGCCAAATACAATATGGCTTCCAGAGGTCAACAAGGTCATCGGCCATTTTGAATTATTATTTTTAAAATGATTGAAATCAAGTACTTTTTTTCATCTCTCTAACTACAATATGTTCTCATGTGCTGTAACCGGTTCTACTGCTTGGCCACCTTTATTGCTGTTTGCATCTATATTTTATGCATTGTTTTTATCATGACATTGGCTGTTTGCCATTTGTAGTAATTGTGCTCAGGATTCACGCATGCATGTGATGTTCTAAGGTATCCACATGATTCCTGTGGTTTGTTTTATTTCCTATATGCAATCTAAGGCTGTTTTATATATTGTCACCCCACCTCTGCTAAGTCGGGCGCTCGGTCATGGACCGACTGCCCGACAGTATCAGGAGAGAAGAGGAGACCCGGTGGCAAACCTTATCTTGCAAGGTGACTTTGCTCCCCTCTCTCTTTGCCTGCGTTTATCAACAAGATGACCGCAGACAGGTATCGCTAGGATTGCCGCGCGTGCACGATGACGTCTTGGCTTAGTGCAATCAAGTTGGACCAAACATTGAGAAATGACATAGGCCAAGAAATTTTAATAAAATAACTTTTATTGTTGCAGTTGCAGTAAATCAAGCAGAATAAGTGATATTTACAAAAGGGTGAAGAGTTTGGCCAATGTAGTAGAAGTGATAAATGTGTACTGTAGTGCAAAAGAGTGGAAATATTCTCCAATTCAGCTCACTGTCCATTTCATCGATTTTGTTCTTCTTTTTACAATTCTCCTGTTCTAAAAAATTTAGAATTTGGAGAATAATCCAAAATATCATGCAAAACGTCACTACCCAATAACAAAAGAAAACTTTGAAGAACATGCCATATTATTGGTCATCTCTGCGTTATTTAGATTGATTTTACTTTGCTATATCACAGAGAAAGAACAAAGAACAATTAGGAGAGCGACTCCACAACAGGAAACACAGCCCTAGGACATTACACCGACCAAGACCCAGACCCAGCCAAGTCCTGGAAATGATGACGAGACATCCAATAGTTGTGGAGGAGGTAGAATATGTGGAGGAGGCCGCAACCTCTTGTATGCACTGTTTGATTGTTAAAATGTGTTTGGTATTATAAAAATACAACTGACTTATTTTAATAATTGTATTTTTTGGTACATATAGCTCAAGAGTGGGACATGCCGCTAGCTCCAGATCGGGCAACAGTTGGCCGCTGCATTGCCGAACTGTGGGCACAGCAAAAGAAAATTGAAATTATACAAAAGAACATTGAAATTATACAAAAGCAGCTAGAGGAGATGAAAGACAGTAATAGAAATATGCTTGATGTTCTTGGTCGATTGTAAAAACTGAAAAAAAATGTTATATGTGGTTTTTTCACATTATAAAAATACTTTGAGATACAGTTCATCAAATGTCTCTGTGTCTTTCTTTAAAAGTAACTACATGTACTCCACAGGTCAGTAGTCAGGTGCACTGACTGTCCTCCTGCACTTCCAATCTCCTCCTCCAGCACCCCAAAACAAGACTAAAATAAGGCTGGCAACACAGTTTGGCTGAATGTTTTGCGTGATGGAACACGGTACAGGGGTGCAACAGCCTGCATCAATTGCTTAAAGGGCTCACCTTCCACCATGTTAAAAGGTGCTTTTCCAACGTCAATGAGCTGGCTGATCCCGGGTCTGTACTACAGCTGTGCTCATTAGGAGTGGCTCCCATCAACCCTGTGCTGACTGACTTCATCGATCTGTATACCTGCTGTGCTCATTATGAGGGGCTCCCATCATCCCTGTGCTGACTGAGTTCCTGGGTCTGTACACCCGCTGTGCTCATTATGAGGGGTTCCCACCATTCCTGTGCTGAGTGAGTTGCCGGGTCTGTATGCCTGCTGTTCCCATTATGAGGGGTTCCCACCATCCCTGTGCTGACTTCCTGGGTCTGTACTCCTGCTGTGCTCATTATGAGGGGTTCCCACCATCCGTGTACTATGCTTACTTCCTGGCTCTGTACATCTGCTGTGCTCATTATGAGGGGTTCCCACCATCCCTGTGCTGAATTCACGGGTCTGTACACCTGCTGTGCCCATTATGAGGGGCTACCACAAAGCTCGAACTAACAATGTTCGATTCCTACTCATGTTCAAATCGAACCTGCGGACCATCCCTACTGGTGACTACCATTTACCATATTAAAAAAAGGTAATTTTACTTCATCATAATGAATTATCAGAATTAATAAAAATAAAACGATAATAACGAACATTATTATTATTTCGTCCGATTCTGAATCTCACATCGACTCCCAGTCTCCCACTCCCATATTAAAAGAGGTGATTAACCTCCCCATATGCTTTGGCAATGCGAAAATGTATTTGGTCCTGCCAATAAAGCTTAATAAAATTTCAATTTGTAATTTTCCAAAAAACCACCTCCCCCAGCAGCAGAAGAAAACCTCTGATTGCTCAAACAAACAGTCACTTTTCCGTTGTAACGAAATTTGGATTTGGATCTGAAAATCGTTAACGGAATTTCGTACATCATGACTAGTATATTAGTTAGTTGCTTAGTTACCTTTTCAACGAAAATTCGGATGAGAAATTCGGATCAGAAATCGGATAAATAAGAAAAAATTGTCATGTTGTTCAAACTCAGTCACAGAGGTATTATTAGTTTCCATTTCAACGAAACTTGGATTCGGATCCGAAAATTCGGCAACTTCGTATTTCGGATACATTCGGAAGCATTGCAATTCGGATTTCGGATGCTTCCGAATTTACGAATTTTAAGAAATTCGTACGAATTTCGATTCGTAACTAAACGAATCGCACATGTCTACTATACCACATCTCCAACATCTGTCTGACTCTCCCGGGTTTATATGTTTAATTCCTTCTGGGCATCTATACCATCTCGAGAGTATTTTTAAAGTTTTAAAGTTTTTTTCCTGGTAAAATTAGGATTTAACAGAGCTATGTGTCATAATAAATATTCTTCCCCATTCTTCCTCTGGGAGCTCCCTCCTCAACTCCTGTTCCCATCTCTTCATATATTTTATATGACCTCTGGCTTCTTCCTCTCTCAACAGATCATAAACCACTGATAATGCATGCTCAACCCTTGTTTCCCGCAAGCATAACTTCTCAAATATAGTGAATGGTCTGTTCAGAGATTTATGTGCCCTTAGATGTCTTATGTAGTCCGTTAATTGAGTTGCCTCCATCCATAGCTTTCCATTATTTTGTGTCTCCGGGCTATGCTCTGGCTGTAGGACTTCTTTTCCTTTCTCTAAAACCTGCCAAATCTGTGCGTGAGGGAAATTCTCTGCATACCTGGTGGGAATTGTGGGTTCCCTGCTATGGGAGTCATGGGGCCTGGGAAGGAAGATAAATTATATTTATATATAGATCTGTCCCATATTTTTAATACTGGTTTAGCTAAATATGGCATGGTGGTCATATGTGGTCTTGCATCTGCTGCCATCCATGGGATATTCTTCAGAGGAATAATGGCTATGTTTGTCTCCAGGTTTACTCCCCCCTTGACTTGATTACTATAGGTCCAACATTCTTCTTATTAGTAATGCTGCTTTATGATATAAGGTAAAGTCCGGTATTCCCAGCCCACCCCTTAATTTTGATCTGGTTAACACTTTAACACTAATCCGTGGGGTTTTGTTAGCCCGTATAAATTTTATTGCTGCCGTTTTGAGTTTTTGAAAGAAAGATCTTGGCAGCAAAATGGGTACTGTTTGGAACCTATATAGTATTTTGGGCAAAATATCCATTTTGAGTACATTGGCCCTCCCAATCCATGACAAATTCGCACTGCTCCATATTTGGAACTGGGCAAAAATCTTGTCTATCCAATCTCTAATGTTTATAGCATAAAGAGTATTTAGATCTTTAGGAATTTGTATATCCAAATATACTATATGCTTGGCTTTCCATCTAAATGAGTAGCTTTCCCTTAAGCACAGTTGCACTTCCTCTGTTAGTGATATGTTCAGGAATTGGGTATTGTTACCTGTGGGGAGGTTATAAATAGGAGTAAATCGTCCGCATATAATGCGAGTTTATGATGTTGTGTAGTGGTGTATATGCCCTTAATCGAAGGGTTTTGTCTAATAGTATTTGCTAGTTGTTCCATCACTATTACATATAGTAGGGGTGATAGTGGGCATCCTTGACGGGTGCCGTTAAATATAGGGAAAGGGTTTGATACTTCCCCATTAACCCTTACCTTTGCAGTTGGATTTACATATAGGGCCATTATCTTTGATATAAATTTCTCTCCTACACCCGCCTGAGAAAGTGATTCCCTGAGGAAGAGCCAGTTAACGCTATCAAATGCTTTCTCAGCATCAACTGATAGTAGACACATTGCTTGATTCTCCTTCTGAGCTAATCCTATCAAGTTAATGACCCTAGTTGTACTATCTCTGGCCTCCCTCCCCTGGACGAAACCAGTTTGATCTTTATGGATGATTTTGGGTAGGATAACTTTTAATCTAGAAGCCAGAATTTTTGCATATAGTTTAAGGTCTATATTTATTAGGGAGATAGGACGGTAATGTCCACATTCTGTAAGATCCTTCCCAGGTTTGGGTAGTAGAGATATGTGAGCCTCTAGTGTCTGTGTGGGGAAGGGACATTTTTCTGTGACAGCATTACACACATCGGCAAAGAAGGGTCTTAATATTTCCTCGAATTGTTTATAGTATCTGGCTGTAAAACCTTCCGGCCCTGGGGCCTTGCTGACCTTTAGGGAGGCAAATGCCTCCTTAATTTCTTTTTCTGTGAATGTTAAATTCCACATTTCCCATTCCTCCCTACTCAATGCCGGCATATTAGCTTCTTTTACATAACTCTGGATTTTACTTATGTATCTATCGGGAGACATACTGTATCTGCATACCCGCCTCGTATTGAATACAGAGACGCATAAAATGTTCTAAATGTTTCTGTTATCGAGGACGAGGAATGTTGAATAGCTCCATTTGCGTCCTTAATTCGTATTATATTTGTTTTAGGGGTTCTGGGATGAATTTTCCTAGCCAGCAGCTCTCCGCATTTATCCCCTTCTTCATAGAAGTATTTTTTACTTTTATCCCTAGCAATTTGTGTTTGCTGGTCCAGAACCTGGCGAATGTCCCTTCTCACCTCATGTAGTTGAGTAGAATAATTTATTTTAGGGACATTTGCTTTATTCATGGTCTCCAATTCACACAATTTACTGAAAAGACCCTTCAGTTTACTAGCCTTCTCTTTCTTTAATCTGGAGCCATGTTTAACTAGAATACCTCTAACATTTTAAGGCCTCCCATTGTATGGGAATTGATGTAGTGTCTTTTTGATGGTCTTGTATGACATTTTTTATTGTGGAAATTACTTCTGCCTGGCACGCTATGTTTTTTAATAGATTATCGTTTAGTCTCCAGGTTCCCTTCCCTTTGTATCCATTTTCTAGCTTGAATGTCAGTATTACTGATCTGCGTGATCTGACCAAAGAATTGGTCCTATTCCAATCTCTGGATCCTTATCTAGGATTCTCTGATGTAGCCAAACGTGATTTATTCTGCTATATGTTTTATGCACTGTAGAGAAATACGTAAAGTCTCTCCTTGTGGAGTTTAGTATACGCCAGCCATCCATTAGCCCCAATTTATCCATTTTAATTCTGAGTTTATTTAGCCCCTTTACCGATAGGGGCAACTTACTTGTAGTGTCTAGTTCTGTGTCAAAAGTTAGATTCATGTCCCCCAACACCATTTTCGTACCTACTCCATATAGTTCAAACCTATTCAATATCTTTATACAAAACTTGTGTTGTCCCTTATTTGGTGCGTAAATATTCGGTAGTGAATACATTTGATTACGGTACAAAAATGTCATAAAAATATATCTCCCGTTTTCATCTATTTCTGTGTCTATTTCTTCTATTGATGCATTTTTGTGTAATTCTATCGAAACCCCCTTAGCTTTACTTTCTATGTTTGTGCTGCAATACCATTTAGTGTAATATTTGTTTTTTATCTCTGCGTGCGCCCCCTTCTTAAAATGTGTTTCTTGTATACATAAAATATCTACACTTTTTTATGCAAATGGTACAGAACCTGGGAACGTTTTTCTGGCGTATTAAAACCTCTAACATTATAGGTAACTAATGCTAAACTACCCATAACCGAATTAAGTAACTCTCTGAAGTTATTGAGCATAAGACCTGGACCTGGACCCATACATTACAACAAAACCATCTCACTAACACATTCCTACCTTCATTTATTCTTACATCATCTATACAATTAATATGTTCTTGTATGCAGGG
>NW_017306493.1:62423-71960 GCF_000935625.1 Nanorana parkeri
GGGAAGAGAGGGGATGTATATATATTTATTTATTTATTTTCCCTTATAGGGATCACACTCTTCCTCTATTGTATTTATTAACGATTCACTATGGTCCATCCCTGGCTTTGTTGTTCTCTAGTTGTAATAAAGTCCTTTGGCCAGTCTGGTAGGAGTTTCAAGGGCATTTCTAATGTTTCCAGGAAAGTTGGGAGATCTTCTGGTGTCCTGAATTTTACCGTTTTCCCATCTCTGTTTGCTATTAACTGAAAAGGGAACCCCCATCTGTATCTTATTCCTCTCTCCTGTAAGACCTCAAGTAGGGGTCTCAGAGCCCTTCTGAGCATCAATGTCTGTTTTGAGAGATCCGGGAAAAAGGTCACTGTATATCCAGAGCCCTTCTGAGCATCAATGTCTGTTTTGAGAGATCCGGGAAAAAGGTCACTGTATATCCCTCGTGTGTTATTGTTTTCATAGTTCTTATTGCTGAGAACATTGCTTCTCTTTCCAGGAAATTTTGTAGACGGCAAATCACAACTCTGAGCCTTGTTGTATCTCTTTTAATGAATCCCGGTACTCTATACACTGCCTCCAAAGATAATTCTTCTTCTGGGGTTTCATCCATTATCCCATTTAATATGGACTTGATTGTTGGGAAGAGAGCTAGCGAGTCTACTGACTCCTGTATACCACGTACCCGTATATTGTTCCGTCTACTCCATGTCATCTATTTTATGTAGCATATCTTGAATCAAAGTAGACTGTTTGTTAATAATTTTCTGTTGTATATCCATCCTGGATGAGCCTATTTCCAGGTTTTCTTCTAGCCCTCTTACTCTGGTTCCTATATTTGAGATGCCAGTTTTTACCACTTGCAATTCCTCTTTATAAGTTGTTTCAAGTCTTGATATATATCCTTCCATATCTTCCTTAGCAGGGAGAGATCTCAAATAGTGTCCCATTTCCTGCTGCTCCATCCCCTCCTGCTCCATCCCCTCCAACCGGTCATTGGTTTTTTGGCTGTCTGTACCCCGGGCTATGTCTCTTTGTATTTCTTCCCTCCCCTTTGGGGAAGCATCAGTATAAATTTGAGAATGTATTAAATGGCTTTGTATGATTCTGTCCTCAATATACTTGTTTGAGCTAACCCGACCATTCCCATTACTAGGAGAGGCAGGTGCCAGCATCCTATTGTCCCCACCCTGTGAATAACGAGAACGGGTACCTGTAAAATATGTCCCGATCTTCGATGAGGAACTCCGTCTCATCGATGCTGTTAGCAGGGACTGCTGCGGTGATGGCTGCTTCTCCTTTTTCTTTCCCTTGCCCCCCATTGTGGAGTCATTTGAGTGGCTGGTACAGGAGGGAGAAGTGTAGGCTTCCATCTGTTAAACTGTTAAACTGCTGCGGCTGTTCTGCGGATGAGGACTGGCGGTGGGTCTGTGACAGACCGATGAAACAGGCAGGGTGGATGGCCGAAGTGGAGCCGGAGTAGAGGGCCGGAGAGGAGAGCAGGGATACCGAGTGCCGAATTTCGGCCAGGAATGAATCTCGGCCAGGGGCGGACCTCGTCCAGGCAGCGCTGTAGAGGAGAGTGCGATCAGACTGGGCCTCCGTAGCGTTGCATTGCTCGGTGAGACTCGTGTGTGGACGGATGGGCGGCGCACCTGCTCTACGTCATCATGGCGCGCGACACACCCCTCCGAAACCGTCCCTTGAGAGCGTCCACGTCGCACGGGGGCGGAACCGGTGGGAAATTCGAAAAAAAAACTGAAAAAACAAAAAATTTAATAATGAAAAAAATCCGAAAAAATTTGCGCCGAAAAAATAGCGAAAATCAAAAGAATCATACCGCCAGGGAGGTTAATGACTAATGACTCATTGTTAAATCACTTTTTTTAACCACTTCACTTGTCACACCTGTGCATCATTTTGGGACATGGGCCTATTGATTTTCTGATAACTTTGACATTACCTATGGAAGTATTGCATAATTTTTCTGGGCAAATGAGCCATTCTTTTGACAATATTGTCTTGCAAAAATTATTTTAATTTCTATTCAATATAAAGTCTAAAACATAAGAACATTTTTGAATTTTGGTATTTCCTTGCTTGACC
Source organism: Nanorana parkeri (assembly GCF_000935625.1). Classification (NCBI taxonomy): domain Eukaryota; kingdom Metazoa; phylum Chordata; class Amphibia; order Anura; family Dicroglossidae; genus Nanorana; species Nanorana parkeri. The sequence goes on from NW_017306493.1 coordinate 64,521, forward strand.
AGTGTTCATTTTAAAACAGTTCATTTTAAAACAACTTCAGGCAAAAAGTTCAACATCTATTATGTGGTGTGTCACATTTAAAATGTGGCTTAATTCAGTTTTCTAGTCTAGTCAGTAGTCTAAGTACATTGTAAACATAATATTATTACTAAAATTTATCACAAACTTTGCACTACAAACACTGTGTGCCAGGGTTAATTTACAAAGGAACTTGTGTATGCGCTGATAAAACAAAGGGCAAGGCCTTAGCCCCCATTCACACCGTAGCATCATGGGAATGAGCATGTTTAGTTCCCGTGTTTGGTGTGCGCTTCTGTTGATTTAATGGCTCCCTGGATGCATGCCACTCGCAGGAAAGCAGTACATGTCACAAGTTTTGCAACATGAGTTTCAAGTTTTTTCCCCGCATGTATGCAAATGTATGGGAAAACACTGAATTTGCTTGGCAGCATTTAACTAGCAAGCACGTTCCCCATTTGGTGTGTGTTTCGTGAAAGCCGAAGCATGCACTGTTGTGAACATTTGACACACAATATGTTACAGTATGAACAGGGAACTATTGGTTTTCTGCTAGGCTGAAACATATGCTCCTCAATTTGCTATGGATTAAACAAAGGTGGGCGGGGAGGCACTTTAAAAGACACATTAACTAAATGTGGAGTTTTCCTTTAAGATCAATGCTTATTTTGTTTCATTACTGTGTCTATCCTATAAATATTATTTTAATTAAGAGAAGAAATTTATTTCTCCGCATGATGTCCTATTGTTTATCAAAATCCATTCATAAATCATCATATTCTCAAGGTTTGATTCATGATTGAGATGTATGGGGAAAAAAAAACATTTCAAAATGAATAATGAATTACAAAAACAGAGAAAAGGTTTGCGCAAGCTTAAAAAAATTGTTGCAAGGATTACTAAATTGTACAAACAGTTTTTTTACTTGGAGGGGTGAGTTTTGGGGGTTTTTTTTATATATATTATTTGAGCTTTATTTTAGACAATATGAAATAAAACCTAGAGCCCAGGGGCCAAATAGCAGCTTACATTTTGTAAAAGAAATAATATACAAGAATGTGTTATTTTTTTCATTATTAGATTTTTACTATACTAACAGTAACATATACAAAAAAAACCATAAAATTATATGTACACTGTAAAGTTACAACTTGGATTGTTTTTCTTTCTTTTGCCTAAAAAACCTTGAATAACAATAAAATTCCCAACAATTAGTGAAGAAAGGACGTTAATTTAAAAAAATTGTGTTATACCTTTTTTATAACACCCTGCAGTAACTGTGACAACAGTTTCACCAGACATTGAGGGAATATCTATAACAGGGACACATACAGTAATAGAAAGCTAGCAGGGGTCCTAGATTTTCTCTACTCTATATAAACAATAAAAAACATTTTTATTGCTGTGTTGCTGTTGGAGAGTTTCCCCTCACTTCCTATTTGACAAATATGTTATTACTGGGGCAGTAAGTGAGGGGAAATCATTCAGAAACAGTAAAATCCAGTAGGGTTTCCATCCCTTACTTTATTCAAAACTAATGTACTCTATTCAATACTCTATTAAAAAATGTTTACATTGTAATGAAACTATATGAATTGGGCAAATCCTCTGTTTGGTTTAGAGGGGATTTCAACTCTAAAATGAAAAATACCCTGGAATCAGTAGTCAGCAGGAAGAAAAAAATGGCCAACATCAGTGGCCAATGATAGTGGTTAATGAGAGAAGAAAAATCCAGAGTCGGTTTTCAGTAGGAGGAAATAAATCCTTAGGGGTCGATTCACGGAGCAGCCGAAGGATCTAGCCATAGCTTCGGCTGATGCTTCGGCTAGCTTCGGCCCCAGGACCAGGATGAGGATGCTGTACGGGCTATTCCCTATAGCCCCTACAGCTCCCGAAGTTGGCCGGGTGGCTCAGTCGAGCCGCAGGCATATGCCTCGGCTCGACTGAGCCAAGCTGAAAGCCGAAGCTGGCCGAATGGCCGGCCATTGGCCGGCCGACAGCCTGCTTCTGACAGCTGGGCGGAGCCAGCCGTGATCTTACGGCTGGCTCCAGCCACTTGCAGAGAGATCAGCGTTCCTGGTTACCAGGTAACCAGGGACACTGATCTCACGACAGCACAACTCGCCCAGGTGCTCCGGGAGTCTCCCGCTATTAGATAGCGGCTCCCGGCCGCCCGGGAGAGAAACACTTTCTAAAGGAAAGTTTTGTTCTGCTCGATCGAGCAGAGTAAACCTTTCCCTGTTTTAAAAAAAAAAAATGTTATTCTGACATCTAGCCGTAAAAAAAAATTTTCAGCCTGTAAAATTTTTTTTGCCATAGGAATGCATTGCTAGATTCCTATTGGCTATTTCAATTTGCAATAGCCAATAGCTCTCTTAAAATGCTTTATTTTATATTCCCTATGGAGAACAAGAGGACCAAAAGATGATGGAGCACCCAAGGGTAGGCAAGGGCAGAAACACCCAAAATGCCCAGGTCTACAGCAACTAAGACAGGGAGATCTCTATAATAATCCACCAAAAACGTACCTATCACTTTTGGGTAAACTGGTTATCTAAGGTAAATATTGCAATAATAACTAAAAATTGTGTTTCCTAAAAATAAAGTATGCTTTCCCTTTAAACACTTCCATTGGTGCTTAGATGTGGTGGAATGCCTAAAATGTACGTTACATAACATATTATCATAGTATTTATGATAGTATTTGTGAACCTTTTGGCCTCAGAACTTGAAAAGTTCACCTTACATGTACATAGCCACAATCTTCACTCTCCACGACAGATTAAACACAGACCAAACTCAACCCCAAACTCAACCCATCCCTCTTGAAGATTTGCTAATCCAATCAAATCCCCTATATAAATACATGTGCCTGGTTAGTTACATTGTCCAACAGAGCAAAAGAGCTGAAGTCAGATGCAGGAACATATATAGAGAACCTTGCTGATATATTTATCAGCAAGGTGAGTGAAATAATCTAGGGTTAACCAATACCAGATTGTTAATACAGCATATTCACATATGCAGATCACAAGAACATATCTGTACCCATAATCTCTTACTTTTAGGTATTGTTTTACAGTCCAAGTGTTTAGGAAATAATCCTCTATTAATAACACAGTGCAAAATACTGCCACCCCAACAAAGAACCGTCAGGCACAAGGAAAGGATAGATAACTGAAGAAATGCACCTCCAATATCTAAAGGCAACACATTGACTTCAGTGTGGAGTTGTAATTAAATTGTATGATAACTTATTTTTAGCCATAGATTACATTAAACTGAAGCTCACCTTAACAGGACAGGAAACTGGAGTTCCCAGACAGCCAGCTAATTCCCCAAATATAAATTGGTTGAATAACACTGCAAAGAACACAATGTTGCCATCACTTTCAACACTAATAAGAAAATTGTAGGTAGACAACTCCAAATTGTGTGGAAAGATGGTAGTTCATTACCTGACATGGTTGTGTTTCCTGTATCTGCAGCGCACGTGGGATTCCTGCCAAACGCTGCAGATAACTTCATGTACCTTTTTGTGCATGGCGTCTACCAATCACATGGAAAGACATCATGCACGCGACAAGTCCAACCGATGGGTATCTATGCACTAAAGGGCGGAAATGTAAAGCCGACCAACTCTGGCCACCTACTCCAATCCTGAGCGTCCCTCACCTTGATGCTCCACCCTTCCATCCCATCCCAAGAGGTAAATACATCTCAATAAGAGGAGGGGAGGGGAATGGGTTAGAGGAGAGCCAGTAGTTAACCCATTACCATGGCAGAGCCTGGGGAAGGGTATAAGCGCTGCACACCATAAATATCATTTAATTTAAATTTAAAGAGGAGATTGTCTTAACTGGGTTTTGTGGGCGTAGCAGTCCCTCGGAGTTTAACAATAAGCCAAATACCAAAACCAAGGTGCGTAAACACCAAAACATCAAACAAGCCATAAATCCAATAAGAAAAAAAGAAAAATCAATTACATTCAAAGAATATCGTTGCACATATTGACTGAGGGATGTATATAATTGTGACAAAGTATAAAGTATATATACATATCAATGTATCTCATAATATATAATTCCAGGTTTACATATGATGTTTTATACTGACTTAGTAACCATATATACAACTTTGTGGTCATTTAGACAGGTCATTTCCATAAACTGGATAACCATCAAATTAGTACTGTTCTAATCTAAGGTAAAAAATGGTCTAAGTATAGAAGCACCATTTTTTTTTTTTTGGGATGAAACAAAAAAAAAATTGAATTAAATTGCCCGTGCATAGCAGTCATAGAAAAGGTTTAACCACTATCTGCCTGGAGCAATTTCTTACATTTGCACACACATGATAAAATCAGAATTTTTGGCTAGCAAACACCTTCAGACCCCCAGAACAATGATATATTTTCTGAAAGCAAAGCCCTGTAGAATGAGAAGATGCTAGTTGCAATTTTTTATGTTGCATGGTATTTGCGCAAATGTTTATCAAACAAGTATTTTTAGGATAAACTACACTAAAATTAAATTTAGTGCAGAGAACCAGAATATAATGACCAATTTTTTGGTAAAATATGAAAGATAGGGTCATGCCGGGTAAATAGATACCCAACATGTCAAGCCTTAAAATTGTGTGCATCCGTGAAACTGCAAAAACTACAATATCCAAAATTTCCCATAGGCAACGCTTTAAATGTTTTTGTGGCTCATCGGTTTAGTGCTAACAGTGATTGATGAGCCTAGAATTATTGCTCTCACTCTGAAGCTCGTGAGGATATGTAACATGTGTGGCGCAATTTTTGTTTTTGCACGTAGACGCATCCAATGCGCATTTGCGTTGTATGTGCGTTCACACATTTTCTATTTTTTTCTCTAGTTTTTGCTTTGGCTTTTACCCATGAGCATATAGCCTGTCTCTTAATTTGTTGGCCTCGATCGAAAAGTCAGCCTCAGTTGCACAATTACATCTCAACCTCAGGTATTGAGAGTTGGGTATGCTCCTCTTTAAAGGAACTGGATGGGCACTAGAAGCGTGCAATATAGTATTGCCAGCTGTTTTTTTTACGAAAAAGTGTGGTAGAGATGGAATGATCATCCATTATGCTCACTGTCACATCTAAAAAAGTGCTCTGGCTTTTATGACACTCCATAAAGTTAAGATTAAATTCATTGTTGTTAAGGTCCATGACAAACTTAGGCAACTGTGTATGGGTACCCTCCCATATTAGGAAGATATCGTCAATATATCTGTGCTAGGTAAGTACCCGGCACAGATATTCTTCCATCATTTCAGTGCTCCCTTTCCCCCGCCCAGGTACAGGTTGGCATAGGGTGGGCACAACAAGTGCCCATCGCTACTCCCTGCACCTGAAGGTAGTGGGAGTACTGAAATATGAATACATTTCTAGTTAGTATTGAATTGCAACAGTTCCACAATAAACGTAAATATAACTCTGGTGCGCCACTGGTCATTCATTTAGGAAGCCTCATACAGCACAGATCCCTTGCTGGTGTGGGATGCTGCTGTATAGGGCCTCCACATCAATAGTCACCAACCAAGAGTCATGAGAAACCACGTTACCATCCAGAATCTTTAAAAAATACAAAGTGTCTTTAACGTAAGAGGGCAGTGAGGTCACATGTGGGCGGAGATGGTCATCAACCAGTCGGCTAGCCTTTTCGGTCAACCAAGTTATATGGAGTAATGGGCTGGTTGTCTGGGAACTTTATTTTCCTATCCTGTTAACGTGAGCTTCAGTTTAATCTAATCTATGGCTAAAAATAAGTTAACATACAGTTTGATTACACTGACGTAAATATGTTGCCTTTAGATATTGGAGGTGCATTTATCTCGTTATCTATCCTTTCCCTGTGCCTGAGGGTTCTTTGTTGGGGTTGCAGTATTTCCTACTGGGTTCTTAATACAGGATTACGTCCTAATCACTTGGACTGTAATACACTACCTAAAAGTAAGAGATTATGGGTACAGAATGTTCTTGTGATCTCCATATGTGAATATTAGACATGTGTGATTCGTTCCGAAACTAAATTCGGACGAATATTCGGAAATTTGGACATTCGGATGTATCCGAATTCTGAATTACAGATATAACTAATGCAAACGAATCCGAATTTCCGTTTCCAAAATTAATTAGCGATAGTTCAATCGAAAGTTTGTCTCGTTTTTGTTTCTTATTCGTTTCGTTCGTTCATTTGTTCGTTGCAGCAAAGTGACATTAGAAAATTAGAAAAACATTTTTTCCCCCTCTAATTTCACTTGGCTGCAACGAACGAAAGAACGAAACGAATAAGAAACGAAAACGAAACGACCTTTCAAACGAAGTACCGCTAACGCATTTCGTCCGAATCAGAATTTACTTTCACACCCGAATCCCGAAAAACGAAATAACACAAAATCCGAATCAAAACGAAACTAAGCTAAACAAATTTTTTTGCCAGTGCACGTCTAGTGAATATGCTGTATTAACAATCTGGTATTTGTTAGCCACAGATTACTTCACTCACTTTCCTGATAAGGCGATGACGTGAAACACGTTGAAGGTGGCATTTTTGAACATTGGTGAAATTATTCATTAACATCTAGTGGTTAATACCATATGGGTTTTGTACAAATAGATGCAATGAATTAGTCTTGCTCCTCAAGACTCTGGTAATCCTCTGCCAACAATAGTGACTTGCTTTTATGAGTGTTCATGGATACTTTAATGTTTTCTATGTTAATAGAAGTTTTGTAAATTCTTTTAAAACTGGTTCAACTGTATTGTGGTCTGTGGTCTATTGTGCTCTCATCTCAAAAGCCCTATCCAATTCTGTTTTGTGTATCTTATCTAATCAGGGTGAGATGAGACAAGGTTTTTTGGGAAATCTAACAATTATATTAGAGTAATAGCACCTCTTTTGAATATGTCCAGACCAAAAATAGATGCACTCTTGATTAAAGGATTGCGTAGCTCACGCTGTCTGTGTGGTGGGCACATAGCCAGTACAAAATGAATGAACATCCATTTGATGGTTTCCACTGTTTCCATAAACTTAGTAACTGTGAGTCCTGAGGTGCCTTAAGCCAAGAACCTGCTACACAGTATCCAAAGTAGATAACATCCTGTATCAGATTGTAAACATTATATATGAAGATGGAATCACAGTAGCTAAAAGAGCTTCTAAGGAGCCAACAATTTCACATGGTATCAGAAGTCTATACTATTCCAGGTTATATTCAATACCAATAATTAAGCTGCATAAAAAAGTTTGCAATGAAAATCTGAATGATTTATTTTCCATCCAAAAACATAATTCTGAGAAGGGAGGGGTTTAATATGAATACATGTTGTTGGTCTACTGGCAATTGAACAAAGTATAGATATGATGCATGCCTTTACATGTAATGTAGTCTTAA
>NW_017306493.1:72335-91559 GCF_000935625.1 Nanorana parkeri
ACAAGTGCCCATCGCTACTCCCTGCACCTGAAGGTAGTGGGAGTACTGAAATATGAATACATTTCTAGTTAGTATTGAATTGCAACAGTTCCACAATAAACGTAAATATAACTCTGGTGCGCCACTGGTCATTCATTTAGGAAGCCTCATACAGCACAGATCCCTTGCTGGTGTGGGATGCTGCTGTATAGGGCCTCCACATCAATAGTCACCAACCAAGAGTCATGAGAAACCACGTTACCATCCAGAATCTTTAAAAAATACAAAGTGTCTTTAACGTAAGAGGGCAGTGAGGTCACATGTGGGCGGAGATGGTCATCAACCAGTCGGCTAGCCTTTTCGGTCAACCAAGTTATATGGAGTAATGGGCTGGTTGTCTGGGAACTTTATTTTCCTATCCTGTTAACGTGAGCTTCAGTTTAATCTAATCTATGGCTAAAAATAAGTTAACATACAGTTTGATTACACTGACGTAAATATGTTGCCTTTAGATATTGGAGGTGCATTTATCTCGTTATCTATCCTTTCCCTGTGCCTGAGGGTTCTTTGTTGGGGTTGCAATATTTCCTACTGGGTTCTTAATACAGGATTACGTCCTAATCACTTGGACTGTAATACACTACCTAAAAGTAAGAGATTATGGGTACAGAATGTTCTTGTGATCTCCATATGTGAATATTAGACATGTGTGATTCGTTCCGAAACTAAATTCGGACGAATATTTGGAAATTTGGACATTCGGATGTATCCGAATTCTGAATTACAGATATAACTAATGCAAACGAATCCGAATTTCCGTTTCCAAAATTAATTAGCGATAGTTCAATCGAAAGTTTGTCTCGTTTTTGTTTCTTATTCGTTTCGTTCGTTCATTTGTTCGTTGCAGCAAAGTGACATTAGAAAATTAGAAAAACATTTTTTCCCCCTCTAATTTCACTTGGCTGCAACGAACGAAAGAACGAAACGAATAAGAAACGAAAACGAAACGACCTTTCAAACGAAGTACCGCTAACGCATTTCGTCCGAATCAGAATTTACTTTCACAGCTAACGCACTTCGTCCGAATCAGAATTTACTTTCACACCCGAATCCCGAAAAACGAAATAACACAAAATCCGAATCAAAACGAAACTAAGCTAAACAAATTTTTTTGCCAGTGCACATGTCTAGTGAATATGCTGTATTAACAATCTGGTATTTGTTAACCACAGATTACTTCACTCACTTTCCTGATAAGGCGATGATGTGAAACACGTTGAAGGTGGCATTTTTGAACATTGGTGAAATTATTCATTAACATCTAGTGGTTAATACCATATGGGTTTTGTACAAATAGATGCAATGAATTAGTCTTGCTCCTCAAGACTCTGGTAATCCTCTGCCAACAATAGTGACTTGCTTTTATGAGTGTTCATGGATACTTTAATGTTTTCTATGTTAATAGAAGTTTTGTAAATTCTTTTAAAACTGGTTCAACTGTATTGTGGTCTGTGGTCTATTGTGCTCTCATCTCAAAAGCCCTATCCAATTCTGTTTTGTGTATCTTATCTAATCAGGGTGAGATGAGACAAGGTTTTTTGGGAAATCTAACAATTATATTAGAGTAATAGCACCTCTTTTGAATATGTCCAGACCAAAAATGGATGCACTCTTGATTAAAGGATTGCGTAACTCACGCTGTCTGTGATCTCATCTCAAAAGCTCTATCCAATTCTGTTTTGTGTATCTTATCTAATCAGGGTGAGATGAGACAAGGTTTTTTGGGAAATCTAACAATTATATTAGAGTAATAGCACCTCTTTTGAATATGTCCAGACCAAAAATAGATGCACTCTTGATTAAAGGATTGCGTAGCTCACGCTGTCTGTGTGGTGGGCACATAGCCAGTACAAAATGAATGAACATCCATTTGATGGTTTCCACTGTTTCCATAAACTTAGTAACTGTGAGTCCTGAGGTGCCTTAAGCCAAGAACCTGCTACACAGTATCCAAAGTAGATAACATCCTGTATCAGATTGTAAACATTATATATGAAGATGGAATCACAGTAGCTAAAAGAGCTTCTAAGGAGCCAACAATTTCACATGGTATCAGAAGTCTATACTATTCCAGGTTATATTCAATACCAATAATTAAGCTGCATAAAAAAGTTTGCAATGAAAATCTGAATGATTTATTTTCCATCCAAAAACATAATTCTGAGAAGGGAGGGGTTTAATATGAATACATGTTGTTGGTCTACTGGCAATTGAACAAAGTATAGATATGATGCATGCCTTTACATGTAATGTAGTCTTAAGGTACATTTTCAGAGTACTGCTTAGGCACAGTTAAGATTTCTAGATGTTCCTATAGCATAGCATATCTTCATTTTTTGAGTTCAGTGCCACCTTAATTTGTGGCTTTCATATCTGTCTGGAATTTAGCTTTAACATCCTAAAGCGTTTATGGCTGTGAGAAGAAAGCTATTTTTATTATTTATATTTATTTATTATTTATATTAATAACTAATATATATATATGTATACAGTATATATACTGTATATAGTATATACACACACATACACACACAGTATACTGTATATTTGACCAATGTGGCTCTAATAATAACAGTTAAATATGTTTATCTGTATCAGTAAAAGCCAAGAAGCCAGAACTTTACCATTCATTTTTTTCAGATCCTCTCTTACTACCTGATGGATACATACAAAAACCATCATTTAAAGACTTATTTGTTTTAAAAACTGCCAATGTTTCATGTAAAACGAATCTTCCTTATGTTAACATACGCTGGATGCTTAATGGAAAGGAAAAGCGGAGCTCCTACAAGGGAAAACAGAAACCTGGCAATTCGACATGGGTGGAGAGCACATTGCAAATAAGCTTAGAAGAATGGAAAACAGTCTCAAGCCTCTCCTGCAAATTGCATCCACCCAAACCGGTACTGCAAAGAAAGATGACCATTACACGGTCAAATGGTAAGTTGACATGCAAAGCCCAGTTTTGCTTGGTCATCTATATATTCATCTGATAAAGTGAATGTAATGTGTTTTCGAGGGTCCAAAACACCCCCCCCTTTATAAAGGTTTAATGAGAGAGATCATGTGCCTGGACTACAATCCCAGCAGCTTGAAAGTTGTTTTGATTTGTGATGGGAGTACTTAAAGGCCATTTCCACCTTTGCAGAGGTACTTTTAAAAAACATATGCCAGCAATGTACACCAAGTGTACATGGAGCAAGCATATGCAGTTGATGTATATGAAAACAGAAACTTAAATTTTTTGTTAGCTTTCCTTTTCATATCAACATTAAAATTTCTGCCTCTGTGCTGTGAAAAAAATGTGTTATCTCGCCACCACCCTGTGCTGCCCTTCAGGCCTAATAAATCCTTCATTAAAAAAATTAAGAAAGCCTGCAATGTGGGCCATGAAAATGTGCACACATATACATCATCACTGCACCTCTTCATTACCATCAAAAATGAAAATCACTTACAAAGATGGAAATGGAATTTAAGGCTTGTCCACAGAAGGATTGGCAGCAACCACAAATAGTCAATAACAAAACCAGTAGTATTCTTCATATTGTTTCTTAAGGAAAAGTATTTATATTTATAAAATGGTAGTTTAGAGAGTTTAGCAGCTGTAAGCACAAATTATTGATAGCTTCCTCTACCCTTTACAAGCAATGGTTACTACACTTGCTAGAGGCGAATGACCTAAAGGCAGAGGCACATTGAATAATCCCGGGGACACAGATAGTAACCAGGCACAGTGGATATTTGTAACGATCCGTGCAAGTGCGGCTGGGTATCTGGGATCGCAGCTGCGGAGCTTAGATGGAGACGGTTCAGGAAGAGGGTTCACAGTCACACTTTAGTATAGTGAGTGCAGTCGGAACCCCTGTCACATCATACACCATCAACTCACTAAGTAGATTTTTTTACTTACACTTGTCTCTTTCTTATTAATTATGTAACTTGTAGAAACCAACTAGTTTGGCATCTCCAGTCTGCTGCTTCCCCAGGAGAAAATGCTAAAGATTACATGAAAGAAGTCGCCAATGAGCTGATTCCAGCGATAATTAAAAATCCTTAAATTGTGTACTGAGCAACCATCTTTTTTTGTGTCCACTTGTATGATCTTTCATTAACCCTGGGGAAACAGCAGAAAGTGTGAAATTAGTTCTAAGTTCTTGAGCAGTTGCTTGCTACAGTCCACCACTTTACTTGTCTCTTAATTTCTTATTCATCCTTTAAGAGGAGGAAGCCTGAAAGAACCTGGGGATTGTTGCTGTGGATACCATTTGTTATCATTGCTGAATACTGTGAAATGTTCACTCTCTAGTATGTGAAAAGTATAATACATCTTAGCATTTTAGTTGTTTCACAGATCTAAAAAAATATTTATTTAATTGTTATTGTATATATTAAATATATGTATTTATGTGTTGTTTACATATTTAATTCAGATGCAAAAGAAATGAAGACTCCATCTGTATACTTACTGCCTCCTACTCCAGAAAGTATAGCAGTCAAAGACAACCTCACTTTGGTATGCTTGGTGCAAGACTTTTACCCGGAAGACCTCTTTGTGACCTGGGAGGCTAATGGTAAAACCAGCAAGAATGATGTTCCAGATTCCAGTTCAATTAGTTGCAACCACAGAGAAAAACACTGCATGTTCACCAGTCAGCTGCCAATCCTAAAGAGTGAATGGTTAATAGATACAAGTTACTCCTGTCTTGTTGCCCATATCTCATCTGGTGTCTACATTAGAAAGAACATTAGTGCTGAAAGCATAAAATTAGGTAAGTATGAGTACAAGTAAATAGATAATAGCCATGCATTTTAAGCTTGAAAAAAAGTGCAGTTGGAGTAACACATTATATTTTTCAGAATATCTTCCTGTGAAACCTGAACATTACATCGTGAAACCATCCTTCAAGAATGTCTTTGATACCAAAATTGCAGAGGTCAAATGTGAAACCAATGAAGATAAAAATAGTCTAAGCTGGCTTGTTAATGGCACAGAAAAGGCAGAGCTCTGGGAAAGAACAGATAAACAAAATATGAAGGGGGAAGAGAAATGGATTGAAAGCACAATAAAGATCCCATTGGCAGACTGGAAAGCATTATCAACCTTGTCCTGCAAATTAAGTCAAACCCAAGAACTTCAAAATATAACTAGTGAGTCATAACGTGAACCTCCCCTTAAGAATTTTAATGTAGGTCATTTAGTCACTATGCTTGTTTAAGCAGCAGAGTAGTTTACACAATGTGTTTTTTTATTCCAAAAAACACTCCAATCTGTTTACACATTATATGGTGTAATAAAGCAGTGCGATCAGTAGTAAAATGAGATTTTATTCATTATTGAATTACATTTAGCTCGATAAAGCACTGTGTATCATAAACAATTGCTGTTTCATCATACTGCTCTAACCTTTTTCATCCTTTGTTAAGTCTTAGTGCTGTAAATAATCTGCAGCCTCTTTGCAGCCACTTCTTGTCTACATGTTCTCACTCTAGAGATGGCTGTCTGACATATCTCAGGGTGGGTCCCTTTATGGTGGCAGCAGTAGACCATTTCTGCCCGATGTGTGTTGAAATGGACACATGTAGTCTCCCTTGTGACAAGGTATAACTCAGGAGCACAACTGAGAGAAAGACACAGAGACCCCTTATAACAGAAAGTGCTTGAGCAAGAACCTTCATGGCAGGGTCACCAGGTATTATTTTAAATCAAAGATGCTGATTTCAAAATATTGAAAGCAACTTTTTAAAATGACATTAACATGTAAGATTTGACAAGATTTTAGTGACTGTGTTTAAAAATACTTTAATAGATATTTTCATTGTATAGCCAATGTACTCATAGGGACCTTTTTTTTAAAAAAAACTCTAGAAGACATGCAATAACAAAGATCTTTACTGTGGTGAAGGACCATTCAGATTTTATACTTTATTTTCAACCAAAATGAAGAAGGAATTTGATTGGTCACGATAGGCAATTTCTTCACTTTTCGTGTGTTTGTGTTTTCAATAATAGGGCCCAAAGAATTTGATAGGCCAGTTAAATAATTGTTCATAAACATCACTTACTCAATGTAACAATTATTTTAGATCCAAACGTGATGAAAAGACCAAGAGTATACATACTCACAACCAATGATGCCAATGGGACAGAAGAAGAGCAGATGAGTTTAATTTGTCTTGTAAAAGCATTTTATCCAGAAGACATTTTTGTAACCTGGAACGTCAATTACACCATAATCCAGGAGGATATTCCAAGCCCGAAAGATGTCACATGCGACCACGAGAGCCAACAATGCTCATTTGTCAGTGAGCTGTCCATTTCAAAAGAAGACTGGGATGCAGGAAAGATATACATGTGCCAAGTGGCTCATATCTCCTCTGAAATCTACTACATTAAAAATGTCAGCAATGTTATTGGTGAAACTACACAACCAAGTATGTATTTATTATATGAACTGTACAACAATTTGAGTGCAAGTGTTTTACTCATTTTCTATACTACATTAAATTTTAAAAAAAGGTCTGAGAAGCTCCATTTTTTGCTTTTCTTTGATTCCAAATAACATAATAAATATACATGATTAGGAATTAATGAACTGGATAAAATTCGGTTTGCAGGGTATTCTGTGAAAGTCGAACATATCACCTAACCCAAAGAAGTTTATGTGACCTGAATTGTATTTTGTTCTTGCTTTTTCAAATGCCAATTTGTAGTCTTCCATTAAAAAAGGGCATGGGTAGATGGGCATTGCCGTGGGGGACATGTACCATTGCAAAAAAGAATTTAAAAAATACAGTTTAGTGGGGAGAGGGTCTCTTAACGTGGCTTTGAATAACATACTTTGGGGATGCCTTAAACTTGCACGTGAATTGTGGAGCAGTACAATTTACTGCTTCAAAAGTGACAAACAGAAGTTGCTGTTGAATGACATATCCCTTGTTGGCTTCTGTTTGGAAACCAGCCAGAGGACCTGTCCTTTAGTGGCAGTAGAACTACCATAGCTAAATGACAGATCTCTATCAGCTTGTTTGTAAACAAACAGGCCAGGGATCCTGCGTGATATCATGGTTATGACCATAGTTGGTCACTGATGTCACCCAGAATCCATAGGGACTTTGTTTACATACAGAGGGCAGCTGAATTCTGTCATTTGTGATGGGTCATCATGTTGGCACACCATTGCGATTGATGTAGAGCTACATCGCTGGATGACGAGATTCACATTGGATTTACATCAGGGCACATTTTTTTTCCCTAATAAAGAACTTTTGTGCACCCCTTCCTAAATTATACTATGTCACATGCCTTTAGCATTGGGAAGGTACCTTGCAAGCCTTCCCCTTGCATGGAACCTTGTTCTCAAGTTGATGTGAACAAAGGCCTTATCCCCACATCCAGATCCGGAAGCATCCCTTTAGAAAAGGGGACCCCAGCTATCCACTCCCCCAGGTGAATAAGTAAGGGGTGTATAGTACGCTTTGTTACTCATTCAAAAAAAAAACTGTAAATAAAAAATCCAGATTGTGGAAAGCACTTTCTTGAAATAAATAATAAACAAAGTCCAGCAATGTAAATCCAAGGTCAATCACGTTGTCCAGCTATGTAGATCGACATCAACTATGATAAGCACCACCTGACATTGACATTGAACCCGCAGTAACAAAAATAACCCATTGCACCTACTTGCATTACAAATGATGATTATGACCATATTTGGTCAATGACATCACCCAGGGTCCCTGCCAGCTTGTTTACAAACAAAAGGTTCCAGGGATCTAGCATGCTATTTAGTATCATTAGCGCTACTGCCTCTACATCAGCCAGAGTTTGGGTGGAAGAACTGGCCAACGGGCTGGGCTTAGACCAAACTCATGTTCAACTTGAGCTTGATCACAACGTAAAATATAATTTAGCTCAATCTGCTAACCAATAATCTTGTGTATATGTTGCATAGCATTGACTGTCATCTTCATTCAATAAAGACTTTTTTTATGTGTCAGTTGTTAAATGGAGTAACCCCAAGGAACTAGTCAGAACCCATCTTTTACCGAGTTTGGTTAAGCAGAGAAATCTGATTGGCTGCTGTTGGTTACTGCACTTATGAATAAGAATTATCTACTGAATTCTTATGGGATACAGCAAATGGTACAATTGCAACCATTTATTTGGCCTTTGCTTCAAAACCACTTTGAGAGGGAATGACAGGGAGGCACATTTAACTATAAACATGATTCTGACTGAGTTATTCCAGTAATTTAAACCTAGAGGTTGATAAGATATTTAACGTTTTAGCAAAATGCATGACATTTTTGTGTTTTGCAAACATGACTAAGTTATTGATTAGGCTTAAAGCCAAACTCCAGGATAAACAAATGTGCTCTAAAAGAGTCTATGTATTCTTACTTGTATCTTGGTGTGCTTTGTGTTTTTCTTCCAAATCTCTATTCCAGCATGAAACTTTGTGCAGGAGCTTCCTGTAATAAAGACCAGTCACTGCTATGCTCTCTCCTTGTGCAGGGTGACTGGTCTTATATCCGCCCCCTCCTGCAGTTTTCTGCAGGCAGTATTATTATTCATTTATTAACTAATATAAAGTACAGTGGATGGGAAATGTAGATTTTCAGCTACAATTCTGAATTTTCTTTTTATACAGTTAAAATTGGACTATTTTTTTTATCCTATAGTTATTTAACCAAGATAAGTAACATCATAAGTTCATACACATCTTAGATCAGAAAATTGAAATTGAAATTAGACATATAATTAGTAAACTGTCCACAAATTTTCCTTCGGTTGCTGTTTATGAATTGCAATTTCATTACAATGTGATAAAAATAAACATATTGGTTTTGTTCTACTTTCAGATAAACCTTTATCCACTAACAATTGTTCTTTCTACCATGATGATGGGGGAGAAGACTTAAGTGAGTCAGAAGAAATAAACAGTATATGGACCACATCATCAACTTTTATTGCCCTCTTTCTGCTGACATTAATCTACAGTAGTTGTGTCACTTTTGTTAAGGTAATTATAGAATTATTCATCTATAGTGTACAAAAAAGTTAAAGGAGAACTATGAGGTGAGTGATTTTCACTCAACCTCATAGTTTGAGCCGACGTGTGACAATAAAACTGTCACGCGTCGGCTCAATAGATCGTGAAGTGAGCGAACACATACCGTTGCTCGCTCACTTCTTGATCCTGTCCCTGCAGAGAGCCGTGACTGTCACTCATGGCTCTCTGCAGGGATTCCCCCCCTTCCCGCTCCGATCCTCCATCGCTGACTGGAGGAACAAACGGGGGAGGGGCGGGTACAGCTGGCTCTGCCTCTAGCTAGGCAGAGCCAGCTGTCAATCACAAAGCTGGGTGGCTCTCGACAGTAATGTCGGGATCAGTCCCGGCTGCGGTGGTCTCAGTATACTGCGAGCTCACGTCCTCCCGTGACCCTGAGGAGAACTATGGGGAAAAACACTTACCCCATAGTTCTCCTTTAACTAACAAAGCAAATGTACAAATTAAATGAACACGGGTATGCCCCTGGTAAGAAGTAGCAGTGGGACCATTCCTAGAATGGCCAAATAAGCATGTTATGCTTCATCTAAGTGTGAGTGTCATGTGGTTTACAAAGTGATTCATATTACTTCATTTGAAACAATGATTTATTAAAGTGTAACTGAAGCCAAAAGTCTTTTTTTTAGTTTTGGATGGAGTAGAGAGAGATTACAACATCTGTCAGACTTTGTCCCTGTTAGGGAGATTCACCCTTGATTTGTCCTGGTTATCATTATTACTGAAAGGGAAAGAAAATCCAAAATTTTGGGCTGTCATCCAAACAGGGATAGTTGGGAAATCTTCAAATGGGGACACTAGTTCTGGTGACCCTGCTGACTACCAGGATTTCACTCACTTTGTAGGGATTTTCTCCCACATATCAAACAGAAAGTGAAGGGAAATCTCCCCAATGGGACACAGAAGACAAAAGAAGCTGACACGGGTTTTAACCCTCTATTACTCTATTCAAAATATTTAAAAAATTGGCTTTAGTTCTACGTTAGGGCAGAGGGAGTGGCTCAGCAGGGAAAAAAAGATTGCAGTTTAGAATTAACCATAAGAAAGGGACCTAGAATTTTTTCTGTGATACATACATATATGTGCACACACTACGTGGGTGACTCATGGCTCTCTGCAGGGATTCCCCCCTTCCCGCTCCGATCCTCCATCGCTGACTGGAGGAACAAACGGGGGAGGGGCGGGTACAGCTGGCTCTGCCTCTAGCTAGGCAGAGCCAGCTGTCAATCACAAAGCTGGGTGGCTCTCGACAGTAATGTCGGGATCAGTCCCGGCTGCGGTGGTCTCAGTATACTGCGAGCTCACGTCCTCCCGTGACCCTGAGGAGAACTATGGGGAAAAACACTTACCCCATAGTTCTCCTTTAACTAACAAAGCAAATGTACAAATTAAATGAACACGGGTATGCCCCTGGTAAGAAGTAGCAGTGGGACCATTCCTAGAATGGCCAAATAAGCATGTTATGCTTCATCTAAGTGTGAGTGTCATGTGGTTTACAAAGTGATTCATATTACTTCATTTGAAACAATGATTTATTAAAGTGTAACTGAAGCCAAAAGTCTTTTTTTTAGTTTTGGATGGAGTAGAGAGAGATTACAACATCTGTCAGACTTTGTCCCTGTTAGGGAGATTCACCCTTGATTTGTCCTGGTTATAGGAGAGAGATTACAACATCTGTCAGACTTTTTATGGCTTTGTCCCTGTTAGGGAGATTCACCCTTGATTTGTCCTGGTTATCATTATTACTGAAAGGGAAAGAAAATCCAAAATTTTGGGCTGTCATCCAAACAGGGATAGTTGGGAAATCTTCAAATGGGGACACTAGTTCTGGTGACCCTGCTGACTACCAGGATTTCACTCACTTTGTAGGGATTTTCTCCCACATATCAAACAGAAAGTGAAGGGAAATCTCCCCAATGGGACACAGAAGACAAAAGAAGCTGACACGGGTTTTAACCCTCTATTACTCTATTCAAAATATTTAAAAAATTGGCTTTAGTTCTACGTTAGGGCAGAGGGAGTGGCTCAGCAGGGAAAAAAAGATTGCAGTTTAGAATTAACCATAAGAAAGGGACCTAGAATTTTTTCTGTGATACATACATATATGTGCACACACTACGTGGGTGTTTGTGTGTCTGCATGGTGACAGGGGCTCTTTAAATTTTTAGTTATTTTATTATATTTTAAATTTTCTTACACTTTTTCTTCACTTAACTTTATTGCTATAACAAAGGGGCTAACAAACTTCTAGCGATGCACAGATACCAGTTCAGGTACCAGTGCCAATACTTGGCATTTTCACGAGAACTACCAGGGTTGCAGCGGTTGCCGCTAAGACAGGGCCTTGGGGCTCCACCACTGTCGTGAAATCATTAGTCTGTATTGTTTTAGAAAAACTGTCACATGACACTAAACTAAAATGTTTCAGTAATTGTATCTGTGAGCACCTACTGTCTCAGTCCCATAAAATGAATCACTTGTTTTGATTGAAAAATATACTTTATTAATATAATAAAATATATACAAAAACAAGCTATACAATCGGGGTATATTCTACCTTGTACTGTGACGCAGCGCATAAACACTACATAGCAATACAGCTCAATCACACAATTAATTACATTCGCACTGCGGCGAGATGCCTGACGTGTAGCGCAAGACAAGAGTCCTGAGCCCTCCACGTCATTCATGACATCGCATTACCCCGTACTGAGTATGTGGTCCGTAGGATCCACATTGATTACCTTAACCTACATAAACTTCAATAAACCTTGCGGTGCAATGTCTGACGTGCGGAACTCAAGGTTCCTTACATCATACATGGCACCGCGACAACACAGCGAGCATAAACATTACCAACAATAAAACGACAGATTTGCTGTAGGGGAGGGGGAAAGAGTTCACAGGCCCAAAGCTTTATTGAAGGACAAGAGACACAAAAAGGAGAGGGGGGGAGGGGAAATCTTCTCAGACGTCCTCTTCCTCCTTCCTCAGTCTGCAACAGTCCTCAGTGGACATCCTCTCCCTCCGGAGGGTGAGGCGCTTCCTTGCACACCAAATAGCGTCCTTGAAGCAACACATCACCCGCCAAGCGCCTCCGATTTCTTCTGTAAAAGCGCCACAAAACAGTCCATACATCACCCCAAAGCGAGTAATCGCTTTCAGCGGCACAAAGTCTTTGAGTTCATGTTCCAGAGCCCTCAACAGGGCCTGTGCAACAGGGCAATGCCAGAAGAGATGCAAAGCGGTCTCCTCCTCGGTGATGCAAAAGGGGCAATGCCTGTGTCTGCACAGGTTTCTGGCATGCATGAAAGTCCGGACGGGCAACCCTCCCTGGATCGCCATCCATGCCAGATCTTTGTGCCTGTTGGTGAGTCTCTTAGATGAAACACTCCTCCAGACAAATTTGCAGGTGTTCAGAGGGAGGCAAGGAACAGTCTCAACAGTGTCCTTAGCTCTGATGAGCTTGTAAATAGGCGCTGCAGTCTCCTGAGTTCCCTCCTCCTGGCATACACTTGCTGGCGACCCCTTTCCTGAAAGAAGCTGCGCAGCTTGACCTTCACAAACTCCCACCACTTACCCACTTTTCCGAAGAGCGGTTTCTCCTCCTGCCAGGTGACGTACAGTTCTCTGAGTTCCCCCAGCAATTCCTCATCTTCCAGCAGGGTGCAATTCAACTTCCAGGAGCCCGGTCCGGGGGGGCGAAGCCCTCGCCCAGGTTTCCCCCGGAAGTGAATAGCCCTGTGGTCAGAGAAAAAACAGGGGACCATGGAGCGTCCGACGTTCTTGACTGCCCGTGAGGTCAACACAAAGTCTATCCTGGAACGCACAGATCCATTGGGTTGGCACCAGGAGTAATATGTTACTGCTGCTGGAGCTGCGCCCACCCTCCTCTATAGGGCAGTTAAAATCACCACCCAGGATTACTGCTCTGGTTGTGGCTAGCTGGGTCCGCAAGGTCTGGAAAAGCTCCAGTCGCCCATTCTTGCCCGGGGGGGGCGTACACGTTGATCAGCCTAACTGGCTCGCCCGCCCACGAACCGTCTATGACCAGAAGGTGGCCACAGAGGAGCTCATGGACAGATTCAACGTGAGACGCCCTCCCCTGACAAGAATGGCTACACCCGCAGACTTACAGTCGCCACCCCCAGACCAGTAAGAGGGACCATGGGTCCACTCGGAGGACATAGTGCTGTACCTCCTAGAGTAGGGTAGTGCGCATTCCTGCAGCATGAACACATCGCTACACTGGGAGGAAGGCATCATCTGCCTTCTAGACGTATCCTTGATGCCATTGATGGAAAAGATGGAGATCTCAGCCATAATGTAGAGAGAGAAAAAGGGCTAGTCGGCACAAATTAATCACTTTTATTAACTAGCTGGTAGCTTGCTGAACAAGAGCTTGTTTTAACCCCTTTAGGGCTAGGACATACCAGACACATCCAAAGAACTGTAGAGGTTAGGGACGGATTTATTTTCTGTACTAAATTTGCATAATAGATCAGCTAATGTTGATCTATATAATGCTCCTTAGCACTTAGTGCTGCAACAGTTATGAGGTTCAATTTCATTGCTAAATTAATGTTTTACAACTGAGAGAAAATCGGTGTACCATCAGTATTTGGTCACACTGTCATGCAAAATCTGTCACTTCGGTTGCCAAACAGATTCATAGTTTAATGGTTACATTTTTTAAATCAGAAATGCACATTATTTGATATTTATTTGTTCAGCCCGACACTAACCAGTGTGGATGGATGACTCTCCCATTGTTTCCATTTTATATTTGAACAGTGATGGCAGCTAAATGGCTGCCACCATCGTTTACCCAAAGATTTTGAAGGATGCTGGATGAAAGGGTGCCAACAGGGGCACCCAGTGCAAATTTCAACTGGCTCATCAAGAACTAACCAAAATGTGTACAGTGTATAGCCAGATTGAGTCTGCACTGACATTGTGTTTGCTCTCCATTATATACTATACATGCTGTAAGTGGAATAAAGGTGGGGGTTTTAAATGTCTCTAACTTCTTGGTGTGCAGTAATTCGAGAGTCTCAACACTCCAGCGATAATATGATGACAACAAAAAAGCAAATACATGAGAGAAGGGGGTGTAACAATGCAAAGAAGGGAGATGGTTGGGGGTGTACAGAAGTCCTTTAGTACTGCTGAAAAGAATGGGAGCATAAACGCTGAGGAGCAAAACAGACAAGGAGTTGAAACACTCAAATTGTAAAACTGTTTGGCGGAAGAGGCCTCCATGGCTTCTGACATGAAAAAAGAAATGCTCTTCTCTTTTTATATTACAAAGGATTATACGGACTCAAGACTGGTTTGCTCTTTTTAATACCGTGTTTTCTTGTTTCAGGTTAAATGAAGGTAAAAGCTCAAACTGTGAAGTCCAAAGTCAAAGTTATAAAAAATATTTTCTTTAACATTTTTCTTTAACAATCAACCTTCGAGGGTATATTAAAAGAAATAAATAAGCCAAATGCAATACATCAAACTAAAGGACAAGTTCAACAGAAACCAGGTCATCAAGACAGACGTGGCATAGATTCGTACTACAACGTTCTACTGATGAGATGATGTTATGAAGGACATAACCAAAATGCATTATTACGTAATAGAAAAGCTTTTGTTTATCGCAGACATACTAATGCTAGAATACTAATGCTGGTTCTTTAAAGTAGCTATTTTTATTTGCATAAATAAACATAATAAACTTGTAATGCTGTAATGGCGTGGAAATTGTAGAACCTTGTAGTTTTGCTTGCAAGTCTAATAAATTGCTTACAAATTGTGTACATTATTATGTTGTTATTATTATTATTTGCAATTTAATTTTGAGGTTTAAGGCTACAGTGCAAAAATCAATTTTTAACATGTTTAAAAAAAAAAAAAAAGATTTTTGTTTTCCAGGTTTTAAAACTGGAGTATGCTGATTTACTAATCTTGGTTACCTGCAAGTTTAGGCAGGTTTCACCAAATTAAACCAAGGGTTTCAACCACTTTTAGTTCCTGGTGATATTCATCAGGTGTGCCAGTGCTCTCTTATATACTTCCCATATTACCTTGTACCTGCTGATTCTTTCTCATAGGCATCAATCAGTGAAACACAGGCCAAGCACAGGCATCTTAAAATAGTCACAAAAAGTCACAAATTTATTAAATGCAATTGGATCTGTGTAATAAAGGTGATCAATTAATCGAAAATATTGTTTGCTTGCTGTTCATTCAATACGGACTACTTTCCTATTGACCAATTTCAGAGTGCAGGCACACATCATGCAGGAAGCCCATGCCTAAAGTGAGGATCCAATTCTGCTTTGAACACTGCGGGAGGCCCCCCTTCCAGTTCTGTGCTGATTCTTGTGAGAGCGTACCCCCTCCCTCTACATTCGTGTGACCTCCTTGTATCTCTGAGGAACAGTGAGATAAGAGCTGTCACTCTGCTTTGAAGAGTATAGTAGTAAATGTAGAGAAGTGAACTGTCAAAGTCTGCATCTACGATTTTATATCACAGATAGGGTGATAACTGACTGAGCTGCAAAAATGAATACAAGGTGAGACTTCTTCTTTAATAATAAGGCATGCACTAACTATAAATGTTGACCACAAACTGTTACTAACTCTTGTCACTTCAGTGAGACAGGGTTGCTGTTATCAAATCAGGAGAAAATCCAATTCTCTACATTTTGATACCTGCAGTAGTACGTGGCTGGGAGGAGGTAGTGCACAATAGTGTCATCCTCAGTGACCCTGAAGACTCTGATTCTCATGCCTCCTCAGACTTATGGTGCATGGGCTCCCTTATTCTGCAAGCCTGCGAAACAACCCCAGTATTTGTGGTATCAAGGAGAGGGATAATTACTTGTTGCCAACCCTTCTTGATCCATGTTACAAATGTAAAGTTGCAGAGCTCATCCTGCCTTCACAGAGGGAGCATAGGATGAAATAACTTGAGGACGCGTTGAAGAGAAACTTGTTTAACATCTTTCTAGACACTGAGGCTTTGGTTGGTCAAAGGAAGATCGGTAGAGAAGGGGCCGCCTGATTGATGCCTTTAGAAATGTTTTCAGTCCTCAGCGCCCAAGGATGTTAACTTTAGGCACCCATCGGCAGCGTCTGCATTATATGGTGCAGGATTACCTAGGGGCAAGAGCAGACCTGGAGAGCTTTCCAGCAGATGATCTACTGGCTTACTGTGAACCCTTGAGAATGGATCACTGGCCAGAACTTACCCAATATGCAATAGAGAAACTTGTTTAACATCTTTCTAGACACTGAGGCTTTGGTTGGTCAAAGGAAGATCGGTAGAGAAGGGGCCGCCTGATTGATGCCTTTAGAAATGTTTTCAGTCCTCAGCGCCCAAGGATGTTAACTTTAGGCACCCATCGGCAGCGTCTGCATTATATGGTGCAGGATTACCTAGGGGCAAGAGCAGACCTGGAGAGCTTTCCAGCAGATGATCTACTGGCTTACTGTGAACCCTTGAGAATGGATCACTGGCCAGAACTTACCCAATATGCAATGGAGCCACTGGGCTGCCCTGCATCCAGTGTGCTTTCCGAAAAGACATTAAGTGCTGCTGGAGGCTTTGTGACAGATAAAAGAGTGTGTCCGTCCACAGACACCGTTGACCGTCTGACATTTACCAAAATGAATCAGTCCTGGATCAGCAGCAGCTATCAATCCCCTGATGCTGATGTAACCGAATAAATTTGTCGAGGATCTGAGATCTCTGGAAGACTGCCTAGGCTGCCTAACTTTGTGGGTGATTATTCTATCTTGCAGTAATGTTTTCGGTGTAGTGCACCACCAACACCCAAGGCCCAATTTTTCCGCACCCGCATGTGACAGGTGCATAAAATTAGAATTTTTGGAGCAGGGTCCAATCCTGCACTCATCAAGAATAACTCTGAAGCGTTATGGTGTGAAGGCACTTGCCAACACTAAAGGCCCAATTTTAAAGCACCTGTTGTTACTTTCATCCAATGTCTGCAAAAGAGGCAACATAATTTATCCCAAAAATCTCTAACCTTGTTCCGAGTGTCCTAACATGTGGCCTCTTAATACAGGCTGCCTCCCCAAGAAGTTGTTTAAAAGAATAAAGGAAAACCAAATACCGGCAATTGAAATGTAGCGTTGAAGAGAAACTTGTTTAACATCTTTCTAGACACTGAGGCTTTGGTTGGTCAAAGGAAGATCGGTAGAGAAGGGGCCGCCTGATTGATGCCTTTAGAAATGTTTTCAGTCCTCAGCGCCCAAGGATGTTAACTTTAGGCACCCATCGGCAGCGTCTGCATTATATGTTGACCGTCTGACATTTATCGTTGACCGTCTGACATTTATCAAAATGAATCAGTCCTGGATCAGCAGCAGCTATCAATCCCCTGATGCTGATGTAACCGAATAAATTTGTCGAGGATCTGAGATCTCTGGAAGACTGCCTAGGCTGCCTAACTTTGTGGGTGATTATTCTATCTTGCAGTAATGTTTTCGGTGTAGTGCACCACCAACACCCAAGGCCCAATTTTTCCGCACCCGCATGTGACAGGTGCATAAAATTAGAATTTTTGGAGCAGGGTCCAATCCTGCACTCATCAAGAATAACTCTGAAGCGTTATGGTGTGAAGGCACTTGCCAACACTAAAGGCCCAATTTTAAAGCACCTGTTGTTACTTTCATCCAATGTCTGCAAAAGAGGCAACATAATTTATCCCAAAAATCTCTAACCTTGTTCCGAGTGTCCTAGCATGTGGCCTCTTAATCCAGGCTGCCTCCCCAAGAAGTTGTTTAAAAGAATAAAGGAAAACCAAATACCGGCAATTGAAATGTCATTTTTTTCTTTTTAAATTTCACTTTTTGCTGCAGCAGGTTCTATACATCATACAGATCCGCCACTTCGCAGGCAGTTTAAGGGGACCCCCCAGGTACGATATTTAAAGGAATTTTTATTTTTTATTTTTACCCTTTAAGTGATGTTAAAATCACTGTTCCTTTAAAAACTGTATTTTTTAAAAGTGTTTTTTCCCCCATTGATTTATGTCCCCAAGGGCAGTACCCGAATCCCCATACCCTTTATAAATACAGGCTGCCTCCCCAAGAAGTTGTTTAAAAGAATAAAGGAAAACCAAATACCGGCAATTGAAATGTCATTTTTTTCTTTTTAAATTTCACTTTTTGCTGCAGCAGGTTCTATACATCATACAGATCCGCCACTTCGCAGGCAGTTTAAGGGGACCCCCCAGGTACGATATTTAAAGGAATTTTAATTTTTAATTTTTACCCTTTAAGTGATGTTAAAATCACTGTTCCTTTAAAAACTGTATTTTTTAAAAGTGTTTTTTCCCCCATTGATTTATGTCCCCAAGGGCAGTACCCGAAATCCCCATACCCTTTATACGGCCATTAACTTGCATCTAAGCCTTCAAAAAGGGGACAATTGATTTGGAAAGTTCAACCCCCACTTGCATTGAGTTCGAATTAAAATTCAAACTTTTTGGGTGTTCTAAAGTTCGAATTCAAACCGAACCGGCCTATTCGGCCCATCAATAATAACTAGTTGCCACTGACATTGTTACACACATAAGTTAGAAAACATGATGATTTTCGAAGCGGCTTTTGTGGAACTGGGTGTTAAATGCCAATAGGAGATTCACAGCTAACTTCCTCTGTGTGGTTCAAAAACCCACCTCTGTGTGGTTGAGAAACCTATAGTATGGAACAATCTACCACACAAAAACAATGATTTAATGTTCTTGTTGCCAACAAAAGCTAAACATGTTATGTGTTACTGTTTCCCCAAATGTCAACTCTAAACTACAGTGTTCTATTTTATGTCTATTTATTAAGAGTAACTTTAAAGTGTACATACAGCCAAAACTTCTAATGACAATGGTCACCAGCATAATAACAAAAGGTATCTGTTAAAAATAAATCAGGCAACTGGACTTGCTGTATTTTTCTTGCTGTTAAATCGCGTTGTTTACCCATATCTTCAGAAAAAAAATCACTTCTACTGTCGTGGTAAACAACCTGCTTCCCTATTTATAATGGTCTGGCCCTCTAGCAACTTCAGCGCAAAATTATAGCTAATTATAGCTAATTT
>NW_017306493.1:94132-100729 GCF_000935625.1 Nanorana parkeri
TTTAAAACTGGAGTATGCTGATTTACTAATCTTGGTTACCTGCAAGTTTAGGCAGGTTTCACCAAATTAAACCAAGGGTTTCAACCACTTTTAGTTCCTGGTGATATTCATCAGGTGTGCCAGTGCTCTCTTATATACTTCCCATATTACCTTGTACCTGCTGATTCTTTCTCATAGGCATCAATCAGTGAAACACAGGCCAAGCACAGGCATCTTAAAATAGTCACAAAAAGTCACAAATTTATTAAATGCAATTGGATCTGTGTAATAAAGGTGATCAATTAATCGAAAATATTGTTTGCTTGCTGTTCATTCAATACGGACTACTTTCCTATTGACCAATTTCAGAGTGCAGGCACACATCATGCAGGAAGCCCATGCCTAAAGTGAGGATCCAATTCTGCTTTGAACACTGCGGGAGGCCCCCCTTCCAGTTCTGTGCTGATTCTTGTGAGAGCGTACCCCCTCCCTCTACATTCGTGTGACCTCCTTGTATCTCTGAGGAACAGTGAGATAAGAGCTGTCACTCTGCTTTGAAGAGTATAGTAGTAAATGTAGAGAAGTGAACTGTCAAAGTCTGCATCTACAATTTTATATCACAGATAGGGTGATAGGTGACTGAGCTGCAAAAATTAATACAAGGTGAGACTTCTTCTTTAATAATAAGGCATGCACTAACTATAAATGTTGACCACAAACTGTTACTAACTCTTGTCACTTCAGTGAGACAGGGTTGCTGTTATCAAATCAGGAGAAAATCCAATTCTCTACATTTTGATACCTGCAGTAGTACGTGGCTGGGAGGAGGTAGTGCACAATAGTGTCATCCTCAGTGACCCTGAAGACTCTGATTCTCATGCCTCCTCAGACTTATGGTGCATGGGCTCCCTTATTCTGCAAGCCTGCGAAACAACCCCAGTATTTGTGGTATCAAGGAGAGGGATAATTACTTGTTGCCAACCCTTCTTGATCCATGTTACAAATGTAAAGTTGCAGAGCTCAGAGGGAGCATAGGATGAAATAACTTGAGGACGCGTTGAAGAGAAACTTGTTTAACATCTTTCTAGACACTGAGGCTTTGGTTGGTCAAAGGAAGATCGGTAGAGAAGGGGCCGCCTGATTGATGCCTTTAGAAATGTTTTCAGTCCTCAGCGCCCAAGGATGTTAACTTTAGGCACCCATCGGCAGCGTCTGCATTATATGTTGACCGTCTGACATTTATCGTTGACCGTCTGACATTTATCAAAATGAATCAGTCCTGGATCAGCAGCAGCTATCAATCCCCTGATGCTGATGTAACCGAATAAATTTGTCGAGGATCTGAGATCTCTGGAAGACTGCCTAGGCTGCCTAACTTTGTGGGTGATTATTCTATCTTGCAGTAATGTTTTCGGTGTAGTGCACCACCAACACCCAAGGCCCAATTTTTCCGCACCCGCATGTGACAGGTGCATAAAATTAGAATTTTTGGAGCAGGGTCCAATCCTGCACTCATCAAGAATAACTCTGAAGCGTTATGGTGTGAAGGCACTTGCCAACACTAAAGGCCCAATTTTAAAGCACCTGTTGTTACTTTCATCCAATGTCTGCAAAAGAGGCAACATAATTTATCCCAAAAATCTCTAACCTTGTTCCGAGTGTCCTAACATGTGGCCTCTTAATCCAGGCTGCCTCCCCAAGAAGTTGTTTAAAAGAATAAAGGAAAACCAAATACCGGCAATTGAAATGTCATTTTTTTCTTTTTAAATTTCACTTTTTGCTGCAGCAGGTTCTATACATCATACAGATCCGCCACTTCGCAGGCAGTTTAAGGGGACCCCCCAGGTACGATATTTAAAGGAATTTTAATTTTTAATTTTTACCCTTTAAGTGATGTTAAAATCACTGTTCCTTTAAAAACTGTATTTTTTAAAAGTGTTTTTTCCCCCATTGATTTATGTCCCCAAGGGCAGTACCCGAAATCCCCATACCCTTTATACGGCCATTAACTTGCATCTAAGCCTTCAAAAAGGGGACAATTGATTTGGAAAGTTCAACCCCCACTTGCATTGAGCTCGAATTAAAATTCAAACTTTTTGGGTGTTCTAAAGTTCGAATTCAAACCGAACCGGCCTATTCGGCCCATCAATAATAACTAGTTGCCACTGACATTGTTACACACATAAGTTAGAAAACATGATGATTTTCGAAGCGGCTTTTGTGGAACTGGGTGTTAAATGCCAATAGGAGATTCACAGCTAACTTCCTCTGTGTGGTTCAAAAACCCACCTCTGTGTGGTTGAGAAACCTATAGTATGGAACAATCTACCACACAAAAACAATGATTTAATGTTCTTGTTGCCAACAAAAGCTAAACATGTTATGTGTTACTGTTTCCCCAAATGTCAACTCTAAACTACAGTGTTCTATTTTATGTCTATTTATTAAGAGTAACTTTAAAGTGTACATACAGCCAAAACTTCTAATGACAATGGTCACCAGCATAATAACAAAAGGTATCTGTTAAAAATAAATCAGGCAACTGGACTTGCTGTATTTTTCTTGCTGTTAAATCGCAAATTTCTGCCAAATATAATTTTTGCCAAATAAATTTCACTTAAAATAAATTGCTATGGGGTGCATAGCGGGTGCTTGAGCAGGATAGCTGCCTAAGACGAAGCTCCATGCTCATACAGGCATCAGATCATATCTGCACCTCATTTGGGTCACAACTCGGCCTCATATTGTGACCCATTACACCCTACGGCACTCACCATTATATCCCGTCACAAGAAAGAGGGTCCACGGCTGCAGAAGCTGACGGCCTTCTCCTCAGTCTCAAGCAGGAAGGGCGGGCAAGATGGCACCAGATCCCTCCCGCTTTCCTCCTCAAGTGATTCAGGAGATTGGGAGCGGCGTTCCCCTTCTCTGCTGGACCTTCTTCCTCCTCCCTGTTCCCTCTTTTGCCCACAGCTCCATCTGGGTGTAGCCCTGTTAATCAAGATCGCAGAGGTCAGGCCCTGCTCCAGTTGCAGACAAAGTGAGCCCTATTCATCCATCCTTGGATGACACACA
The DNA here is from genome assembly GCF_000935625.1 of Nanorana parkeri. Taxonomy (NCBI): domain Eukaryota; kingdom Metazoa; phylum Chordata; class Amphibia; order Anura; family Dicroglossidae; genus Nanorana; species Nanorana parkeri. Next base: position 97,187 of record NW_017306493.1, read on the forward strand.
TGAGTTGGCTGAATCCATTGGTGCATTTCCCACACTGAACCAACCACTGTCTGATATCACTTTGAAAGACATGCTGATTTCATTGCACAGCACTATTCATACTGATATGCAGTCTCTGATGAGACATTTTAAGGAAGATATTAAATCTCTGGGAGATAGGGTCTCCGATATTGAAAACAAGATGGGTGAGTTTGCTTCCACCTTTAATGAGTTAGTTGATTCACAAAATAACCAAGAGGATGAAATCAACTGGCTCAAAACTAAACGTGCAGACATGGTAGATCGCTCTCACCGCAACAATTTGAAAATTTGTGATATTCCCGAATCAGTTCAACCAAACTGTTTCACTATTTACTAGAGCTTTTTCATACTCTTCTCCCAGATCTATCTGATTCTGATCTCATCATTGATCGTATTCATCGCGTACCAAAGCCATCTCACCTTCCTGACACACTTCCGAGAGACACACTAATGCAAATCCATTTTTTCTATGGTAAAGAACAGCTGATGAGAGCCACAAGATCTGTGTCACTACTTGAAAGATATGCTAGATTGCAATTGTTTTGCAGATCTTTTTCAGTTCACATTGGATCTCTGGAGCAGGGGCTGGATCTTTTCAGTCAATAGGATATCATCCCGAACTCTAGCTCTCCCCGTGCATCGTACGTAATCCTGGATAAACTTGATCCAAAATGGCAGGTTGTGAGTAAATACAAAACCAAACCTTCTACCTGAACTGTCTTGTATCTGACCTTTACTTTTGCAGATCCATTGCTATTGTGGGCCACTCCTCCTCCACTGTTGAGCAGTTTTGTTAACTGCACTCGGACTCGATTTAGAGTCTATGTTTTTATTCCTGTTGTTTTTACTGTTTCTGTTCGTTTTTGTAATTTTTTTACTGTTCTTTTTTTCCTAACTTTTTTACTCCACAGTTTCCCTTTTTATAGCCAAGCCGCATTTGCAGCTTTTTTATGAACTTTTTCCTTCAACCACCTTGATCTGTACAGCATATCACAGGACTAAATATTATATCCTATTAATTCACGCATCCTATGTAAACTATAATATGCGGAACTCAGCACTCTACATTCTTCTCTACCATGGGGATTAAAATTGTGTCACTTAATCTGAAAGGTCTCAATCATCCTGGTCTTCCATAACACCTCAGCAGTGCCACAGGCTGAAAACGTCCATGCCACACCGCATTGAGGCAGTAATTGCTGCAAAAGGGGCCCAAACCAAGTACTGAGTACATATGCATGCTTATATTTTTCAGAGGTCCGATATTGTTCTATGTACAATCCTTGTATTATTGATTGCATGTAATATTCTAATGTTCTGAGATTGTGGATTTGGGGTTATCATGAGCTGTAAGCCATAATCATCACAATTATGACAAATCACGGCTTGAACTATCTTGCTTTGCATGTAATGAGTCTATCTCATATATTAGTTTCACCTTTTAAGTTGCATTAGTGAAATAAATGAACTTTTGCACGATATTCTAATTATTCGAGTTTCACCTGTATTTAAAGCGTAAATATATCTTGTGCATATCGTGTATCTATATTGACCAATTATTTCTATATAGACAAGTGATAAAAAGTACAATAGTGCTCCACACAGCAAAAGTGCCTTAAGACGCTCCATAAGACGCACTTTTTTCCCCCCAATGGAGCGAATGGAGCGAATCCCGACGCCCGAGACATGCAGTTTCGGGCGCCAGGCGAGTAGTAGGAGCCAAGTCACTCTCCCCTTGCCCGAAAATTTTAGCATATACCTTTAGATCGTCATTTATCAGGGAAATCGCCCTGTAGCTTGCGCATTGTGTGGGATCTTTCTGTTCTTTGTGTATTAAAGTAATATAAGCTTCCTGACTATGTTGTGGGAATATACATCCATCATTAATTTCATTAAACACAATATGCATGATTGGAGCCAGTTGCCCTGAGAACTGCATATAAAACATCCCTGTCAATACATCAGGACCTGGGCTCTTGAACAACGGCATTGAATGTATTGCCCCTGTTATCTCTTCTATCGAAAAGGGCATATCTAAAGATTCTGTTATTTCTCTCCCCAGCCTAGGTAACTTTGTCTAGGCCACGTATTGTGTCTTTAATCATTTTTATATCCCTATCTCTTTTATAGATTTATCCTTTTCTATATTGTATAATTCCATGTAATATTTAAAGAACACGTCGGCAATCTTCTCTAAGGAATGATTCATACCCTGTTTTGGGCAGCAGATTTTTGAGATATACTGTATATGCGCCCTTGTTTGCTTCTTATGGACCGCACTAATGATCTGCTGCTCTTATTTCCAAATTCATACATAGTACGCTGAGAACAGTCTTTAAGTCGTTGATATACTAAGTCTAGTTTTTGATGTAATTCTACTCTTTTTCGCTGCAGTTCCTGAAAAGCTTCCATGTCCCCACTGTTTTTATGCTGGCACTCCAATTGATGTATCTCCTCCAATAAAGTTCTAAAACCTTAATTTCTCTTTTTTTTTAAACGGGCCCATGTGAAATCAGGTACCTTGAATAACACATTTCAGAGCCTCCCGTTTTATTGGGGGTTTTGTAATATCATATTCATGATCAGTTATATAGTTTGCGATCACCTGGGTTTTGTAATATCAAAAGGATATGTCCTACACCCTTTGATGTATCCATATCTGGGTCCATTGTTATATTAAAGTCTCCTCCCATTATTACTATACCTTCCATAAAGCTATTCAGACAATTTAATATCCTAAGTAGCGCCCACACTTGACCATAATTTTGTAGGAAGACATTTACTAATGTATATTGTTTTCCATATACAATATTTTACATTTCACATAGAGAGACTGGTATTGAATTGTGGAAGCCTATCGCTACTCCTTTCGACTTACTCTGGGAGTAATTACTCATGAACCACTTGGAATAGTATCTTGTGGACATTCTAGGGACATGTGAGTCTTTAAAATGTGTTTCTTGAAGATACAATACTCCCACTCTCTGTCTATGCATGTCATATAGAATTTGGGACCGGTTTTGTGGCACATTCATATTCTTACATTAAGAGAGCCAAATTTAAGACTAACCATTATGTAGATAGTCTACTCTCGCTTTTGTTAAATCCTTTCCAGGCCCCTTCCCAATGCACCTACTTTTTCTTCCCCAGAGAAAAAAAAAATGAAAGAAAACCACACCACCAGCCATTTTGCCCCCTCTTGCACATCTATCACACTCACTCTTACCTCCTAGTTGGTTTTGTATCCTACCTATTTTGAGCTCTTACTGATTATATCGGCTTCCTTTTGGGTCAAATAGTCAAGACAATGGGCCGGGGCCCGCACCATCCCCTACATCTTCCTTTCATATATGCCCTTCCTAACTAACTACCCATCCATGTCTCCTCTCATCCCCCAATGTACTACCTCTCCCTCCTTTAATATTCCCACAAGGGTCTCCTCTGAGTCAGGAGATCATTACCCAAAGGGTAACTCTCCATCTTAGTAATGTCTCTCTATTCTCCACCCTCCCATCTCCACAC